>NC_064288.1:8620755-8674560 GCF_019186545.1 Solanum stenotomum | reverse complement strand
TAGAAAACTTACGTAACTCCGACTTAACAGTTAAAGAACCTCTTAAGTTTGGATACCTATCAATCATTGACTCCAAATTGTAATTTGCATACCTAATCGACTACACAATGAAGTTATCGGGTGAAGGACTGAGCGGAGATAATTCAACAATAGGAGATGTCTCCTTTTCTGGAATGGCTATATCATTTTGTTCCTCCTCAACTGCTCTATCATCTCTTTCTACATTTGTAGAAGAAACATCTATTTCATGTTCTCCTTCTTCTTCTATAGATTTTTTCAAATTTGTGTATTCTAGTTCTTCTCTTTGTCTTTGTGTTCTGATTCGCCTTTCATACGTTTTAATAGGAGTTGTTCGTTTTTTCCTTGGAGTCATGGATGCACAATCTATATATAAAAACAATAAAATCAAAATGTAATAATAAAAAAAGATAATTCATTATCATTTAGATAATTTTGAAAGTTAGTTTCAAAACCACATAAAGAAATAGGGTAAACAATTATAAATATATCTTCAAAATTTGGTTGGATGCATGTAAGTTATTTGAAGTATATATGCAAATCATCTATATGCCATCTTGTTTGGGATTGAGGTATAATAATTATTGTTGTTGTATACAAAACATACTATAAAATAAGGTAACAACAACATCAGGAAGTGACAAAACCATACTACACTTCTCCTCTTAAATCATGAACAAAACCATAGGCTTGAAAAAAATGAATATGTTACTAGTAATTATAATACAACCAATGATCAAACTAACTTAAGACTAATAAAAATAAATGATCTCTAAGAACAACATTCTCCATAAGATGAGCAACAATTAAAGGTCCAAGAAAGACACCTCTAATGTCTCAAACATTTACCTCAAAAGCAACCAAATTCTTTTTTTCTACAAGAAACAAGAACCTAAAACAGAGCAAAACATTAAAATGCAAACATTAAAGAGCCATCAATCACACATAGATAACAAACAAAAAACAATAGAAGGATCAATGAAAGCACACAAATCTTGTGTAAAAGACCCACATTTTTTTCCCCAAGAAAATCCTACCAAGCAAAATCGTTAAACCCACAAACTTCCATATACTAAAAACAAAGAAGGCCTAATAAAACCCAATGAAATTTCAATCTTTACCATCTCAAAACCCTAACAATGAAAGAAAAGAAAAGAGTGTTACCTTGAGGTAGAAGACGGCTATGACGAAGAAGACCAAGACGAAGGTATTGGAAGTCACCAACAATATTTTCGCAACAATGTCGTCCCTCTCTGCTTACAAGCTGTTGCAAGGAAGAAAGAAATGGGCTTCAAGCTGCTGTTGCAAAGAAAAAGAAAGACAATTGGAATGGGTTTATTTGAATGTTTTTAAAAATTTAGAAGTTTTAAATATTACACTTTAGTCCCTAATTATCTTAATCACTAATTAAGAAGAGGTTTGACTTGATCAATTTTTTTTTTGTCACCAATTTTAATTTTAAGACTTTTTTGTCACCCACACCTCAATTAGCTCGAGTTTACAAGGTAATACTATTTACTTCAGTCAGTGCATCTATTTTTCCCCCAATTCCCTAACAGCGCCGATATCGATCAATCTTCTCCCATTCTCTGTGAGCTCGAGCTCCGCTGAGAACGAAGATGCAGGCCATCACGAGAAAACTAGGGCACCAATCTTTGAAACATCATTCGCCTGCCATTTCATCATTCAAGTCTCTCTATCCTCTTTCTGATGATCACTGTATGTATCTTATGCATTTCTAGGGCAACTCAAGTTTTCATTTTTCCCCCCTACAATGTCGTGATCTCGTATCGGATTGTGTTCTTATTTTGCTTATGTTTTTGTTATTTCAGACTATGGTTATCTTACTCCGCGCTACGCATCTAACCTTGCCACCGGGGGTGCGGGACCTCTAATTCGTAAGGGAACTGGTGGAAGATCATCCGTTAGGTAAATGGGTTTTTTCAAAATTTGTTCTTTTCCCTTAAAAATCTTGTTTCATAGTCGTGTAAGATGGTACCCAACTCGTTGAGATAATGGTTTGGTTAAATTGGTACATTTTCCAATTAAGTTTGGAATTTGCCAGTGCAGGGATTTGATCTCTAGATATAGAGAACCCTTTGTATTAGAAGTCAAATCATTGAGTAATTGGAATAAAATGGGCCTGAATAGAGCATAATGAGTAGAGAGAATTTATATAGCTGCCTAACTAGTTTGGGTAGTTTGGGATTGAGGGTAGGGTGATAGTTGTTTAATCTTATGCTGTTCCACTAAATTTGATATATCATTTTCGTTTCTTAATACTGTGTGAGTGTAATGCTTCATCAAAATACTGTGAGAGTGTAATTCAAAATTGTGTTCTTTTTGCTTATTGGTTGTTCTGGTGCTCTTTTTTTTGAATATCTACATGATGAGTCGTAGCTTTTGTTCATTTTTTGTTTCTTTTTTATGTGTGCAATTTGAATTATGTATTTTTTGAATTAATATGGTTTTTGAATCTGTTGTTTGTCAGTGGAATAGTTGCTACAGTCTTTGGAGCTACTGGATTTCTTGGTCGTTATGTTGTGCAACAGCTTGGTAACGTTCTAATCACCTTCACCTTTTTCCTGTACTTTCTATACCAACAAAGTTAAAGAATTCTTGAGGTAAATGGTACTTGTTTTCTGTTTTTTGGGGATCTCAGCTAAAATGGGCAGTCAAGTCTTGGTTCCTTTCCGTGGATCTGAGGATTCTCCTCGTCATCTTAAGTTGATGGGTGACTTAGGACAGGTATGTTAACGGCTGTGGTCCCATAGTCAAACTTACTTTATTTTATTATGATCTGTTTTATTGTTGTTTTCTGATGTCTTTGAGCTTCTCTTAAGCAAAAGACATGAGTTATGAAAAGCATTCTCATTTTTATGGGGGTACTACCTCTCTTTGTTTATTTTGCCTAGATTGTTCCTATGAAATACAATCCCCGGGATGAAAATTCAGTTAAGGCAGTGATGGCAAAAGCTAATGTTGTGATCAATCTCATCGGTATTCCTTCTACCATTTTTAATCAGTGATCCACAAAGATATCTTTACAACTATGTCCGTAAAACTTTCTGGTTTCCAGGAAGGGATTATGAGACAAGAAATTACAGCTTTGATGAAGTCAACCTCCATATGGCTGAACAGCTTGCAATGGTAGGTTCTGCTGTTATATTGCCTTTTGCTTTACCTAGATTAGTTAAATATAAACTGAAATAAGCTTTGTTTCAATCTTCAAGTTCAAAAAGAAAAAGCTTTGTCTCAATCTTGAAATGTCATCCAGTGCATTGTTTGGGTTATTCTGTTTCTTTTCTTTTGATGATTAAAATGTTGTCCAATGTGTCAACTTGTGATTTACGATACTGAAGACAATCTAAAATTAATACATAAACTTATTACAACTCATTCTGTGGTTTTCTGAGGATGGTATCATATGTGTTTTTCTTTATTGAACATGTGGTTCTCAGTGTTGTTTATCTAAACCGTTTATTCTCAGTGTTGTTTATCTTACCCTTTTATTCTCAGTGCTGTTTATCGTACCTTGAGTTTTGGTTTTACTTGGAGAGCCCTACCAACTTTTTGTATGTCATTGTGCATATAACAGATTCAAAAAGATAAACTTCCGTGTGAATGCATGTGCAGACTGAGAGTGCGTTTACCAATCTGCCTTTTTTGCTAGTTTGTGCAAAATGAGGCTTCTTTCAACCTAGCCAAGAACATGAATTTTTCATTTAGTTACATTAAATTGGTGGGATTTACATCATAGGAGTACTCTGGGGATGATAAGAGTGATTGTGATATAAGCTTTGCCGCGAGGATGAAATAACTGATTTTTCTTCCTACTTTATGGGTGTGCATATTTGACGTGGTCCACTTCGAGTTAAGGCCAAGATCAAACCAATGTCCACTTTGTGTCTATGACCAAGACCGAACCAGTGCACTTTGTGTCTAAGACCAATACCAAACCAATCATAATAGTTTTGGATTCGTCATACCAAAACCAGACCAAGAGTATTAAAACATGCGGTCTTGGTAGGGTTGATTCAGTTTGTAAGTTATTAGAAAATCTGTTTCTCTTATAGTATTTTATTTTATTTGGAAGTGTTTTTGAGCTTAAAAATTAGAGACCAAGAAAACTAAAAGAAATTGATTAACCAAATTACTCACGTCTCAGAACAGAATTTTTAATATATAGATGATTTACTTTTTAATGAGGCTTTGTAAGTACAGCCAAAATCGACAGTTAAAAAAGTGCATAAGAAACAAATTCTTCCCAACTATGAAAAGATTCAGAACCTAAAGTATGTCGAAATTGTAAAACCTCAAGGCTCAAAGAATAATATTTTCTCAACCAGTACAAGGAATTGTAACATAAATGCTTTAACATCCAAGGGTGTGCCTAGTGGTCATTGAAGTGAGTTGAGAACCATTTGGTCTCAAGTTCAAATCTTGGCAGTAGCAAAAGTGCAAAAACACTTGGTGATTTCTTCCTATATGTTCAAGTCTGGGTGGACAGAGTTACCTAGTACCTATGTCCTATAGGAGGTAGCAGGTACCCCATGCAATCGGTTGAGGTGCTCGTAAGCTGCCGAGATACTCTAAGAAGCACTTTCCCTCAACTATACATCATTAGCCTTCAAAAGAATGCCACTGTCTCTCAGGTTTGGAGCCAGCAAGGGTGGAACCTAATTTTTAGTAGATTTTTGAATGACTCGGAAATTGATAGAGTAGCAGATCTGCTTCAGGTATTAAACTCTTTTTCATGTATCTCCATATGGGGCCAGACAAACAAGTTTGGAGTCTCCATAGTAGAGGATTTTTTACAGTAAAATCTTGCTACTAGAAGATGAACAGGCAATCTTTGACATATAGTAGGCCTTGGAAGTTAATTTGGAAAGTCAGAAGCCCACTGAAAGATTCTTGGTTTGCTTGGCTTGTGATCAGAAGAGCCTGTCTAACTCATGAGGTGTTACAAAGAAGAGGTTTACAAATTTGCTGAAGGTGTTTTATGTGTGACTAGGAAACAGAGGTAAATAGTCATTTGTTTCTACACTGCAAAACAACTGCAAATCTGTGGAACATGTTCTTATGTATTCTGGAGTAAGTTGGGTAATGCCTAAAACCACCCTGGAGCTACTCAATAGTTGGAAAGGAATTGGAAGAAGAGGGCAGAGCAAAGATTGGTGGATGAGCATTCCAATTTGTATGACTTTATGGAAGGAAAGAAATACCAGATGCTTTGAAGGCAAAAGCTGCTACGCACAGAAGATCAAAATGAAATGCCTTAGCCTTTTTTTTTTTTCGTGTAAGCAGAATATGGTGGGGAGGTAGTAACTCTAGTTGATTTCATAGGCAAATTATAAAGCTTTTTAGTTTCTGTGAAGGATGTTTCCCACCCGTTGTGGGTTGTAAGTGCCCCACCTCATCATCCTTTTGATGATGATATTTTGTGAATACAAAGTTACTTTCTCAAAAAATAGACCAAACCAACTAATTTTAAGAAAATCCAGTTCAGTTTGATTCGGTTGGTTTGTTGAAAATGATTTGCCACTCTTTATAATTTTATAAACAGAGCACAAAGTTTATCCCAAAAAGTAAATACACCTCAGTTTCTTCATAATTTGCCACCCTTTTACTTGCAATATTTTTGGTTTGAGTAGAGGAGGGCATGAGCCATAACTTATGTGCGATGAGAAAGCAAATAAGGAAAAGAAGAAATTGTAAGGGTTGCATATGCCCTCCAGCCCCTTCAACTTCTAGCCCCTTTAAATTAAATCACATTTACTTTGCTTCTGGTTGTATCAAGCAACACAAGTATGAAGGATTAAATGCTTTACTTGGGAAGTAGACTAACCAATCCCTTGCCTCACCCCCTTATTTATCAACTATAGAATAATTTTAATAATTGAATATCATTATCGTTTACGAATCCCAACATATGTTGTAATTTTACACCCTTAGTTTTCAAATTAAAACGCGTGCTTGCTTACATGACGCCCTAAATGGGTTGGAGAATATGTGGGCTTCTGTTAGCATTAAATGTATGCATCAATCTCTTGCCACTGCTATGACCAACCAATGGTACTGGTGAAATATCATAGAATTAATTTTCACGTCAAATGGTGTAGTGATTCTTTTCTTTTGTCAGCTTTGTTTCTATAGTACGATGCTTTGAAGTTTGGACCAAAGAAGAGTGGTTAAGACATAACATATAGTCTGGTTTAAACTACTGGCAGTAACAAAAACAAGAAAATTACTTGAGTATGTTTCTAGTTGCATTTAATGATCTGCAACATTCACCTTCATCTGCTATTTCTTTGAAGTAGTTTATGATGATTATTTTGTCTACACTAATATGTAGTTCCTATGTCTGCAATGTTTCTTGTTGCATATAATGATTTGTGCTACTCATTGAAGTCGTTAACAAATGGTATTTTCTCTGTACTAAAATGTAATTCCTATGTCGGCAGATTGCCAAAGAGCATGGTGGTATCATGAGATTTATTCAAGTTTCAAGCTTGGGGGCATCTCCTGCATCCTCATCTAGACTGCTCAGAGCCAAAGCTGCAGGGGAAGAAGCTGTTACACGAGAACTTCCTGAGGTGAAACATGAAAATATGCTCTTAGCCCGTCACCCCCCTCCCTCCCAAAGAAAAAACAAGAAGAAGAAAATAAACATTTATATACCAGATGGTGCTGTTATAAAGGCTCGTTTTTGAGGCACATTTAATTCAGTTAAAGCCTGGTTGTGTGCTTCGCCTCATCTAAGTGTCACTTTAGTGTAGGTGCAAAGGCATGCACCTCATCAGCCATGAGAATCTGTCTTTAGGAAGGCTGTCCTAGACAACAAAATAGTTAGTAGACTGACACATTAATTATTAAAAGAACATAGCATTTTTAGTGCAAAGAAATAAAAAATTGAAAACTAGAAAACTAGTTCCGAAAATCACAAAACTATATCTTTTCATAACAAGTTAACAACATGCCCGGTGTGATCCTATAAGGGGGGTCTAAGGAGGGTGGGATGTACGCGGACCTTACCCTTACCTTTGTGGGGGTACAAAGACTGTTTTCATCTAACAATTTTTTTTAGATGGGTTTAAAACCTGACTGACATGATGTTACCTTCATATATTTAGCTCAATTATAATTATTCCACTTCTCTCATCCCAATAGTTATTATTTCTGTTTGTGGTTATTTATTTTTTTCCGTGTCTGTATGTATATAAAATGTTCCTGCTAGCCTATTTTACCCTCTGCTACAATTTGTCAAACTTATCATTTGTAATACTTCTTACTTTCCATTTCTACACCATGAGGCCAAAAGGGAATGAAGGATTCAGGATTGCAGTAAATGTTAAGAAATACGAATAATAGAATGAAATCTAAAGTCAAAACTGCAAGACAATACAGCAGCATACCCAGTCAAAATAGAATTCTATGAGTAGCATAACTAAGATCACAACAATTACAAGAAAAAAAATTCAGAAAAAATTATATTCAAATTATGAAAAGGATAAAGAGATTGTAGATCTCCGAGACGGAAGGGAAATGGAGAATGGCATAATGCTAGGTGGGGAAAGGAATTTGAGGTTGAGGTGGGGGGTGGGTGGGGAAGTGGTTGAAGAGCAATAGTGACTCAGTGAGGTTGGTTCTGAAGACCAGTGGGGTAGTCTAACAACCGGGCATGTGGATGAGGGTGAAGCACTTTTGGTCGATAACAATGCCACCAACCTTGTGGCCTTTGGATGGAGATGTCATCACAGTGAGATGCTGGGGTGTAGGGGTTTGAAGCAGACCATGGGGAAGCAGGAAGGAAGAAGTAAGGAGAAAAATTATTTGGAAGAAGTTCGTAGTTTCTTTTAGTTACACCCACTAGGTTTCAGTTTGTATAGATGTTTGGTGAGTTCTCTACTTTATGGTGTACTTCAGAACGGGATTCTTCTTACATCAATGAAATTATTTGTTTCATATAAGAAGGTTCAGAAAGTGAAAAATGGCTTGACTGTCTTACACACACTCCTATTTATCTCTTTCCATATTGTCACTAGAGTGCTAAAGAAGTTACTTCCATGTGCTACTTCTGTGTCTATTTGTTCTACTGTCTGGCCTTGCCGCCTTGCTAACAAGTCCTTAGCATTGCCTGAAACCCAACATATTTTGAGTATATTCCACACCTTGCACCATAACTGATACACAACTGGGCAATGTGATAATAGGTAAATTTTCTTTATGTTCGTTTTCTTTTTTATAAAGTTTTTCTGAGTAGATTTGGTTCAGCAAACCACTTAGAAGCTAGAAGCTTAATCTGTATGGATGTCATGTGTTGCTTCGTTAAGTTTGATTTCTTCAAGCTACAATATGCTTACTACAATCTCAAGTGTTTTAACTTATTTTGTATGGGGTGAAGTTACTGATCTCCTCACTCATCTTCAGGCAACCATAATGCGACCAGCAGTGATGATCGGTACAGAAGATAGAATTCTGAATCCATGGGCATTCTTTGCAAAGAAATATGGTTTTCTCCCTCTAATTGGAGGTGGTTCAACAAGGTACGTCTCTGGACAATTTATTATGTCATTTTGGTCGGAACTTAATGGAGCTTTTACCATTCATGTTCTTACGAGTGCTTTTGCAGAATTCAACCTGTATTCGTTGCTGATGTTGCTTCTGCAATTGTTTCTTCTCTGAAAGACAATGGCACCAGCATGGGAAAAGTTTATGAACTTGGTGGCCCAGATATTTACACTATGCATGATTTGGTCTGCTCTATTGTCCTCTTTTCTTACTGCTTCTCCCTTTCTTTAGTATGTTATCCTTGTAAATTAAATTGTTTAATGAAGTTCTGCATCTTATTTTGCAACAGGCAGAGCTCATGTTTGATATGATCCGTGAATGGCCACGCTATGTGAATGTTCCTTTCCCTATTGCTAAGGCAAGTGTTTATATTGATGGTTTCCCTATGTCTCAATAACATTCTATTCATCGTTATTTATATGTGCTAACCACGTTTTGGAACAGTTTGACTATTTCTCAGGAGTAGTTGCATTGCTAGTAGGCAGAAAAGAAGTAGTGCCTTAGCTTATCTGTTCATTTTCAAACACATTTGCTTCTATATTTACTTGTATGCTTTTCTCATGAGTGGATTTGTCTGTTACATTAGGTGTCTTATTTTTGGTTTATGGAAGTTTAGGATTTGGATTCTTGCTATTATCTCTGAGTATGAGAATGTTGTACACTTCGTAATTAAGTGCACTATGTTACCTCTTATGTGGCACTTTAGGTTTCTCCATCCACACTAAGTACTAAAATATTTATACAATATAAGAAGAGATGCCCCCAGGGCCCAGGGCTTTGTTCTAGTGGTAAGAGCGCTACACATGATGGTGTGGACAGTGGATTAGGTGCATGTCACAAGTTTGAAGAATGCAATCAAAAACAAAACTTGGTATTTAATTGGCGAGGGCTTGAGAAATAGACCCATTATTAACCAAGGATTAAACTTTGTTCAAGTTGGCCCTCATAGATTTTCTCTGTTGATCAAGAGATATAAATGAGATATAGCATATATGTTAGATTTCTCCATTATGATCAGATGTAATGGACCCGATAGTTTTTCAAAAACATGAGATAAATCACAATCAATTTGACTACAAAACTGAAGTAACATGTACCCGATGGAATTGTCTAGTTGTGTGCAAGCTTGGCTTGAACAACACCATTATTCAAAAAAATTGATTACAATAATCTAACAATAATATTATGGTCTTCATCCTAGGAAAAAAGCATGCAAATGCAAAAGATGGAACATGCTATTTAATAACTAGGCAAACTTTACAAAATTTTCAATCTTGTAAGGAAAAATTGCCGATTATCTTAATTAGTGTACATATAAGAAAGGCATAAACTCCATTGTTTGGCCTAGATTGACGAGAAGCAGTGATGTAAATACATCTTAAACTTTAACAATTGAGTTTGAGGCAATCAGTAATAGTCTTGATAAAAATGTGGAGGGTATGGGAAATGATAGAATAGATCAAGCATAGGCAGTATTAACTAGTGAGAATTGAAGGATCAGTTGTTAAACTTGCAACATTTAGTGTTTGACAAGAGTCTTCATTCTAGTGAGAGATTTGTCATTTGATGTAGGGATAATGTGGTATCCAACCTCTAACTTTAGAGAATTCCTAGTTTGCCTTTAAAGAAGTTATTTAGTAGGTGTTTGGACATAAAAAAAAGTATTATTAGTTGAGAGAACTTTTTTTTCTTTGAAGTTGAAGTTGTATTTGGACATGCATTTAACTTGAAAAAAAAAAGAAGTAAAAGTTCTGCAAGTGAAAAAAAATTCACTTGAAAGCTGGTCAAAACCACTTGTTCAAACTCAAATTTCATCTTTAAAAATAATATTCAAAAAACAGTCCAATATATAAATGCTGTTTTGAATTTTTCTTTTTTGGAAAAATGAGGAAAAAATACATATCCAAACAGCTCCTTAGTGTTGGAATGAAATAAATTGAACATATCAAAATCGATATAGAGAATGAGCCGATCCAAACTAGTATGGAATTAAGCAACAGTTAATTGATCATAAGAAAAATGGGTAAAATGTCAATTGCAAATTTATATATAATCCATTGTTAAGATTGTAGAGTTTACTAAATGGTTGTGTTATAATTGAATGTTGAGAGAATCATTAAGAATATTATGTAGAAAGTTCTAGATTATTTTGTTGAATTGTTAAATTTCATTGGTTCCTATAAAGGGATCTTGTTTTGTACTTTTTCTACATCATCTCTTGGTTGATATCAACAAAAGTTCATTTACTTATCAACGAAAGTTCTTCAGCAATGGTGGTCACGGGTTCAAGCCGCGAAGATTCTTTGCAGAAATGCAAGGTAAGACGACATACATAAGACCCATTCTGAGCCCTGTGATGAGCGCAATGCACCAGGCTGCCCTTTATCAACATAAGTTCTTAACAATTTTTTTGATGACAATTTTGTCCGCCACGACTAGCAGACATCTCAAGTACTTCAATGTACACCGACATGTCCCACTAGTAGAGATACTCCGTAGTTTTGCCTGCCTAGGCTTAGGTAGAAAGGAAAGAGAAACTCCTAATCTTTTTGTCTCTGCTGAACCTTGGTCTCCCATTGTTCTTGTTCCAGTTCCTCCTCTGGTAGGTCATATCCTTAAGTGCCAAAGAAAACAAAGAAAAAAAAATACTCATAATGGTTATGTTTGACAATTGGGTATCTCAAGATTCTGAACTTTCCGTATTTTGTGCAACTCAAAAGTTCAAATTTTCTTTATAAGGAGCTTTCTCCAATATTGTTCTTAAACAATATTTACTTGGTAAGACTAATGTAAAGAGTGTGTGTGTGCATGTGTCCGAGTTTGTATGATCTTGGTGAGACTTGCGTAGTTCCACCTACGGAAAGCGACCGTCCTCTGACTCCCACTTAAGGTTTTTTTTCTTTTTGTAGTTTAATCCTTTGCTGCTATTTTTGTGAGCGTTTCAGCAGCACATCTCCTTTTTTTTTATGTCTTTGTTGTTCGCCCTAGTTCAATCTAGTTCTCATTTGTCTTAGCAACCAGACACCACGGTGAAATTTTGTCATCCAAGTTATTGGTGCATGCAGCTTGAAGTGTCAGCCTCTCAGGCTCTTTAGCTCTAATGTTGTTTCTTTCCCCTGTGCTTTGCACACTATCAATTTCGTAGGAATAAGTCATCAGTGCTCTATTTTCGATCAGTGATATTGATGTTATCGTCAAATCAGTACTGGTCAATATCGTGGATTCAACAATCTGATCAAGCTTTCAGTATGCCCGTCTTTGTCAACTGGTTATGCTTCTCTCTGATAAAGTTTATCTCATGGATTCATGGTAGCGCGACTACCTAGCCAGTCTCATGGCAGAGTCGAATTTGATTTATTGTGGTTTCCAGCTGTGATTTACAAACTTTGTGTGCTTCCCTACATTGAGTTTTGAAGGGCTTTATATTAAGTATTACAATTACCTTTGACCCTTCTGGGTGGCCTAGTGGTTCGGGCTTGGGACTTTCATGTTGGAGGTCTCAAGTTCGAAACCCCTTGCCAGCGAAAGCAAGGGGTTTTGCCTTCTGGGTCGAGCTCATCGCACCGGGCTTGCCTAGTGCGGGTTACCTCTCCTATGTGGTTTGTGAGCTATTGCATAGGAGCTGGGCTTTTACCCTGTGCGCACCGAAAGGGTAGTGGCTGCGGGTTTCCCTTGTCATAAAAAAAAAAAAAGTATTACGATTACCTTTCTCTCAAAAAGAGTTTGAGGAGGCATGTTGAAGGTAAAGAGAACTAGAGTACTGCAAACTTTTACTAGTGTGTATCTTTTGATTGAAGTCAAAGTATCATTTAGAATATTTGGGAACTCCGAAACTTAACAAAAATTATTTAGGATCTCAATAATTGGGAACTCTCTTTTGTTCATTTAACTTGAACTTTTGTATAGGGAGGCTTCTTGTATGTTGCAAATGACCAATTTCGGTTAAAAGCTTTTCTTCCATCTTTTCTCTTTTCACACAATGCGAAATAGTGCTCCACTGGATTGTGCCAAAAAGGTTCAATTTCCTTAATAAAATGTTTCACATGTAAGACTGTCAAACTTTGTGTTGTGAAGGGGACTCAGACTGTTCCAAAGATTAAGTGCTTATGACTTTTTGATAATTTACACGATGTTAAAGATGAAAATAGTATATTAGAGTTCATAGATTCACTTATAAGAATAGCAGCTTATTATGGTGGAAACCTTCTTTTGTATGTTTGTATAGAAGGGTTTCAATCTCTGTAATTATCCTGGCACTAGCTTAGAGCAAGACTTCTAATGTTGTGACATAGTACAAAAAGCATGGCCTCATCTTTCGTATCATACCCTCTTATGATTTTTGCACGGCATGGGTTTATGTATGTTGTCAACCTGAGGACACGTGTATTGGGTCATGGCTCATGGTGCCGTGGTAAAAGGCGTGGTGTTGTGGTGCACTGGTGCCTAGTGCATCATTTTACCTGTTCAAGAAAAATGTGTCACATGTTATTTCTTGCAAATCAAGCTGAATCCCAATGCTAAACCATCTTTGGTCGAAAGTATACGTCCTGCTTTTGTTTGGAAAATAATAGTTTTCCTTCATTGTAATGGTTGTTAAGGCACAAACAATTGTTTCAGGATAGTGTTAACAGACTTCCAGAGCCAAAGGAACTAATGCCATTCTATTTTATTTTCCTCTCTTCCTTTTGTTGCATCTTCCAATTATTTAAATTGAGGACATCTTGTCCTCCTTAGCATTCTTCATTAAATGTCAACTTAACTAATAATTTGTAAAAAAGGGGTAAAATCATCCTCTCATTAGACCGGTTCAATTTGGACTCCCAACTGGTTATCTTGTGGAGGGAGTAGAATGTAGTAAGATCTTCAACTAAAAACCGATACAGTATTTTGCTGTATCTGATTTTAACTGTTGAAGTTGCAGGTGTGTTCCTGCTCTCATGTTTTAACTTTGTTGTGCTAATTTGGTCACCATTGGCATTCAACAACATGTACCCGGTGGAAGTCCTTGTTCTGTTCTTGGATGGAATTTCAATGAACTTGATCTATAAGAACTGCCAACTCCTTGCTTTGGAATCCTAAATGAATCATTTAGAGCTCCTATTTCTAGTCCATTCTGTTTTCTTTTGGTAGTTCAATCGTAGAATTTCTTTTGTTTATGTATTTCCGGAGTATGGGTGAGATTTCAGTATAGTATAGGGTTCCCCTTGCAGATGAAACTTGTGTTTGCATATTTATTTACCTTTTGGAGTTGGCATTTTTGGTTTCAGGCTATTGCATCTCCTCGAGAATTTTTGCTCAACAAAGTACCAACTCCAATGCCTGTCCCTACAATATTTAATCTGGACGCGATTAAAGCCTTAGCCACAGACAACATTGTGTCAAAAGATGGTTTGCCTCATCTTATTTAATGTTTGATATTCTGTTGGCCGTCTCATACATACACATTCTCACCTTTCAATTGTGGTTATTTTTCAGCTTTGACTTTTGAAGATCTAGGGCTTGCGCCACACAAGGTGAAGGGATATCCAGTTGAATTTCTTATCCAGTATCGCAAAGGTGGACCAAATTATGGATCAACAGTTAGTGAAAAAATGTCTCCTGAATCTTATCCATGAGGTTCAGTGGTCTAAGCATGAACACAATTTGGATCTTATTTAAAAGGTTGGTACAAGTAGTTGCTTCCATAATTTCCTATGTGACAAGTTCCTTTCTCAACTGAAAAGTGTTATTCTACCTACATTGTAAACATTTATTGATCAATATACTGTCACCAGTTCATTTCAGCTTCTTTTACAAGATTTCTGGAGTACAGCCGTGTTCAGCCAGACAAACAGGAAAAATAAATTCCAAGGGAGTTTTTCAGTAAATGAATGTTGTGTGATGCTGAGACCTATACTCCTTTTCCCGGAAGAGTTGACTATAATTTTGGTGCTTTTTGCACCGTTGTCTCAACGAGACCAATTGTATTTTCTTCAGAGTTAACTTCTCTGTTCTCCCTTTTGTATTTCACCTAAGTAGTGACCAAGAAAAAGTGGAACATGATTGTAGTGTCAGGGGAACAACTTAATTCATTACGTTTCTATTTGGTTCATATATTTCGTTTGAGTCTCCTAAATAAGGTAACAAAGTACACATTCTACTCTCTATATTTGCTTATAGTACTTGCCTTTTTCACCCGTTTAAATGCCTACGGAGGTGCTTTACAATGCCAATGATGTCTTTCTGGTTTACATCCATATTTTGATGGGCATTTCTTACTGCGTATGATGTGTTTAGCAACTAAAAGTTTTATATGTGGACCTAAGATAATTCATACTTCATACCTTTAGCGTGTATTCTTAAAATTTTCATTGAATGGTGACCTGGAAGAAAGTAGTTTAAGTGTGTGAATCAAGTTATACTTTTCTTGTAGATGCAGGTAACCACTTTTTAATTCCTCTGATATAAATAGTCTAAAATGAGTGAGCACTCTCTTCTGCAAAGTAGAGACATAAACTACTTCCATTCATCAAAAAATGTCACCGGAAAACAGACATGGACAATTTGAACATGTCAAATTGGAAGGAAAGAACGTTGGTGCATCAATGATTGCACGTCGTGGTGGTTGTTCCGGTGAATCACATGACTGTTGCTGCATAAACATCTACATTAGCAACAACATTCAGGGTGTCAACAACTCCGTTCTGTTTGGAAGCAAGGTGAAGATGGGTGATCCAGGTGTATCCTTTTCCATGAAAGATGTGAAACTTCATAGGGGGAAGATGGGGTCCAAGAAGATAAAGGGTACACATCTAAAATTCATCTGGATGTTGCTATTCACAGTAGTTGCAGTCTTGTTAATGTCATATATTTAGCCATGTGAGCCAAGTGTCGGTAAGACATACATCTAATGTGGGTTTATATGGAACTTCATTACTTTCGACTCGAACTATATATTAGATTACACTAACTCACCTAACTCAAAATATTGAATGTGTCTCACTTGTAGGTCTCTTAGGTGGTACTGAAAATCAGTCAACAACAAAGCCTTCTAAGTTACCATGTGTTCATGCCTTCTTTTATGTTTTTTGGGAATAGGATCTGATTTCTGTCTCTTTCCTTGTATTGAAACTTGAAATATTTAGGAGAGAGAAATAGTTTGTTTATGATGGATGATCAATGGATGAATTATCCAAGTTAAATGAGTAATTGGCCTTTGCTCTGGGGAGTGTGTGTTTTGTGACGTGGCTCATATCATCAGGATGAGCCCAAAATTTTCGGTGGTAGAGAAGACAAGGGTTGGTGTGTCATGTGTGGACTTGGATAGAGCTAAAAGCATGAATACCGGTGAGCAAATTATTAGTTTCATCTCTGAACTATTGATAACTTTAAAAAACATCTTTTTATTTGACTAATTAAATTTAAATGTATTCCCAATTTTGCAATAGGAGTGAAATACACCCCTAAATTATCGCTAAGTTTAGGGGCGTTTTCAACTCGTATCTCAACTTTTTATTAAGAGTTTCATATTCCTATAAGAGTTTGAAACTACTTGCTATGTTATGCGACAGATCGGAGTGTATTTAAGTTTAGTTAGTTAAGTAGAAAGTGTTTTTAAGATTGTCAATAGTTTAGAGATGAAACTAATAAATTGCATCTTCTCCTCTTTTTTTTTTTTTTGTTCAAATAGTGTAAATATTAAATTTAAAATTTAATTATTAACATTTGAAATCATCCTTCTAAAATTCAAAACTCATAAAATTCAAATTCTAACTTTGCTTAGCGCATGACAACACATGTGCCTTTCGAAATTTACATTTACATATACATACTACTTTGCTCAATCACAAAACAGTACTGTAAAGATATATTAATAGACACAATACTGTTTCATAGCCACAAAACTAAGGTATTAAAACAGATTATGATAGTGCAAGTTTAGAGAGCAAAGGTATTTTGTAGTTCAGTACTCTAAAACACTTGCTATGTGAGATTGAGAAAAGACAAGACCACAATAAATGAATAAACGGAAAAGGGTCAAAATTGCCCCTGAACCATATGAAATAGATCACTTATACCCTCCGTTACATTTTGGGATCAAAAATACCCCCGCCGTTATCCCAAGAGACCACAAATACCCTTCAAAAGTTAACATTCTAAATTTTTAATGACGTGGCAAGCCACATAGGACTGATTCCTCCACCTAAGCTGCCAACTAGGATTTCCACTAACCCATCAATGCATCCTCCCAAAAATTAACCTCTATAAGTTCCATAACTCAAGCAATGTATTCAAAGTTATGTATTCTGTTACTAATTCTACATTTCAATACCACGTAGCACAAAAAATGTTGAACATATTATTTATTTTGATAAACAACCAGATACTAAGTGTGGAGTTTTATCTAAAGTTATTGTAGGAAAGCTATCAGCTCATCCGCATAATCAAGAACCATTTGTCGAGCAAAACAATATTCAAAATAATTTCAGTGCTCAGTTTAGTTATCTAAATAACTATCGATATAAACAATTAACTTGATCTTGAAAATTAAATCACTTCCTCAATTGAATTGATGGAGCCTCTGACATTTCTTCAATGATAAAGAAGATTCAATTTTTTTCTCTCAAAATTAGGTTTGATTTGGGAAGATGAGTTGATTGGTCAGCAGGAATGAATTAGTGGGAATCCTAGTTGGTATCTTAGGTGGAGGAATTAGTCCCAAGTGGCTTGCCATGTCATTAAAAAATTGAAAGTCAACTTTTGAGGGGTATTTGTGCTCTCTTGGGATAACGGCGGGGTATTTTTGATCCCAAAATGTAACGGAGGGTATAAGTAATCTATTTCATATAGTTCAAGGGCAATTTTGACCCTTTTCCGATGAATAAATAAATAAAAAGAGAAGAAAGAAGAGCACTATATTAGTCTTTCTCAATGTCCCCATGAATAGTAGGTGTGTGATTCTCAACGTCGCTTTAAGGTAAATTGGCCCACAAGACTACACATTACACAACCCCATCTGTATAAAGCTCTTCTTGCTAATTCAATGTCCACAACAACATCTACCCTCCTTTATTACTCCATAACCCCATCATTTTTCTAGTCATTAACACAACCACATCAAGGATTATGTACTTCCTTTTTAAAAAAAGATGAAAAAAATTATTGTATTATGATTTACGAAAGTTAATTTGACTAATTTTCAAAGTTAACTTAGATTATATTAATTTGATATTTTGAATTAATAATTTACATATTAAAAAACTATACAAAATGGACTATAAATTGTAATTTTTTTGCATATCAATATGATAAAAAAATACACCGTAAAATGTTAGTCAAAATTCTTATCGTTTGATTCATTAGTCATTCATTCTTTTACTTAGAATTTCCACATGGAAGACTAGATCTCCCACACTTGTAATTTCATTCCTCTTTGAACCAATAGTATTATTGTTTTAGGTCCACCACCTTGGCATTTTAGCCTAAAAATGAACTTGATACGACCTTAACCCTGTAGTATTTCAGGTGTTCTGATGATCCTCACAAATGCTGGAATCCGATCACAGGCAATGTAGCTCTCGTCCAAGTTCAATATGGTGAACAACTATAAAAGTTGTCTTCTCAGCCTGTTGGTGAGAAGAACAATGTACTTATCCAATAGAAATGAACGAGGTTGTTTGTTCAGCGAACAATAGTTCTTGTTGGTGATTGATATATTCAAGGGAACAAACAACAAAAGATTCATTTAAAAAAAAAGTGATTTTTGTCTTTCAAGAACTCAAGCTTTAAGAACTCACATGACCAAGGACCTGATAGAGTGAAGAAAAGCAATCTTGAAGTGTTGATGTTTTAAATACTTGTATTGTGCTGAAATTGTAGGATTCGTTTCTCATCTAAAAATAAACGTATCAAGTTCTTTCTTGGTTACTGATTGTAGGAACACGGTTAGAGTTTATTGTGTGTCTTACGAGTTGAAGTCTATATTAATTAGAGTTAGTTAATATAGTGGGCAATGGATGCATTGCTTTGGCACAGTTAAGTAATATAGTTTACTTCTTGTGAGATTAAGAATTTAATCTCATGTGGTGTATTTGAAGTCTGTGTCATTGTTGCTTGTGATTAGTGAAAACATTTAAAAATCATGTGTGACAAGTCGTGGTTTTACTCCCTTGAGTAAGGATGTTTCCATGTATAACTTCTTGTCTTCACTATTGTTTAAATTAGTTCTTTACTACATTTTGTTTGTACTCTTAACCTGGTACCATAGCACACTGTAAAACTTGTCCATCCCAACAATTGGTATCAGAGTGGGACTTTCTACTTGACTAACCTTAAGAAAGGATTCTGCGAAGATGGCGGCTCCACCCTCTCGTCAAACCGAGGTCCTAATCAAAAGTTATGATCATTTTAGTTTTGTTAGACACTCTATCTTAAACATGCGTGTCGTCGGCGTTGAATAATTTTGAATCAGTGAAACACCCATTAAGGAATTTTTAGAGGTTTTCTATTTTGAACATGTGTTTCATTGGCATTAAATAATTTTGGGTAGGCGTTTCACTGGTCAAACATCAGTGGACGGCAGAAAATCATTTAAGTTGATTTTAGTTCAATTTTTTCTCACTTTTGGCTATTCTTTCAAGCCCTAATAGTGATTTTCTCTCGTCTTCTCTTCTTCCTTTTCGTCAAGGTAAGTCCTTCTCCATAGATTTCAAGTTTTCCAACTCAAATTTCTTCATTCATGCATGAAACATTTATAGAAATCATCACCCTTGACCATAGAGTATTCAAGAAATGAATCCAAGAATTTCAAGAAAAGGTTTTTTGATTCTTCTTCTTCAAGTTAGAGTTCTTCATCAAGATTTGTGGAAAGTTTAAGGTGTGTAAAGCTATCATAGTGAGGAACTTAGCTCTTTCCTCACACCGTTCATCTATAGTTTCAGTTAGTCAGATCAAAGTTAAGATTTTTACCCAAAGTCCATGATTTGTGAATTCCTTTATTTCAAATGTGTTCATTATTGAATTAATTATATTATATTTTGATGATGATCCTTGATAGATTTAGGGTTCATGTTATCCTACCACATGNCCCCCCCCCCCCCCCCCCCCCCCCGCGCGTGCCCTTCTCAGCTAAAGTTATTTGAAAACCTTGTTATACTATTTCTGACGCATTGTTTTCATTAGTAAAGTATATTTCAATATTTTAAAGAAGTCTTCCAAGAAAGTATATTTTCAAGTGCACTATTTTAGAAGAGTTTCAAGAAAATATATTTTGCTTCAAGTGCATTACTTTAGAAGAGTTTCAAAAAAGTATGCATTCCATTTAATATTTACCACTTATGTGTTAAGGAGAAATCTAGAAACACTCTATTTTTGTTTCCCTCCCCCGCGCCAAACCCGGTTGCTTTGCATTAAGATGCATATTTTCAGAAAGAAAGTACAGACAACTTCTTAAAGAAATCATGTTCAACTTTAAAGAAAGCATACCTTAGTTTTGAGAAAGCATAGTTAGATTCACAAAAACATCGTCAAGTTTTAAAGTTCAGTTCAGTTCTAATGCAATATTATTGAGAATAGACTCAAAGTAACAGATTTTTCGTTATTCCCCTAACGTAGGACAATGTTCCTAAAATGGATATTTTATTTTAGAGTTATTGAGCATTATTGCATGGTTTTAAGAATAGTTTTGAGCATTGAGTTGGGTAAGGGAATTAGGTAAGAGTTAAGATAATCCAAAATTTCAAAAATGCATAACCAACGTAGAATAGGGTCATGCCTTTGATTCAAGCGACTCCTTAGAAAGCCCTTAGTATAAGAACTCATAGATTGGATTCAAAAGTTAAGTTCGTCCTTTACCCTAATAACGTATAGGATGACTCTGACAATGTGAGCCAGACATTGTATCATCATGATGTTCAAAGCGATGATTATAGGTTAGGGAAAATCTCCAAGAAAAGTAAATGGCATTATTTTTAGAATTTGCTATTTTTGAAAAGATATTTAGTTGTAAAACTTGATTGTTAGAGTACACATGCATGATTTACTTTTGAGTTGAGTATTTTACAGTCTACCTTTTGATTTACTCTTTCAATTCAATATATTAACTTTATTTCGTTGTTTCATTAAACAATTGAAGTTCATTTGTACTGGACGTAAATTTGGTGTGCATCTTATGAATGGTTTTACCTTCTTTCATGCTAAAATTCTCATACTGCATGGTCAGCATATCAACCTTTGATTCCTTTACTTGAGTAGTTCCTTCGTGGGCTGTCATCAGACAATCCCAGATCTCCTCAGCTGTTTCGCATACTGAGATCATATTGTATTCGTCAACTCCAATTCCACAGACCAACATCTTCTTGGCCTTGTAGTTTTTTTCGATATTCTTCCTATCACTTTCATCATACTCCCTCATAGATTTTGGAACCACCCGAGTCAGATCTCTTTCTTTAACATCCTTAGTAGTCACATAAGGACCGTCAAGAATAATGTCCCAAAGTTCACTATCTTTTGCCATGATATAATTGGCGACATTGGAAACAAAACTCAAAGACCTTTAATTTGATAGGTAATGGGATACATTACTCTTCATATTCTATGAGATATGTTTATTTGAAGTTTATTCAAGTAACATTTTTGCACCGAAACATAATCGATAAGGAAACTTTCAACTCAATTTTGTACTAGAAAAATATGAAGGAATTTGATTTTTTTTTATAATCTTCGTAAATTATCGCGTAATTTATACATTTGTTTTGTAGAGACGTAAGTTTGATGAATTAGATCTATTATTTTAAAAATGATGTTTTAATGACACGACATATCAACTAGAATAGAATGAGAATTTTGAGAAATTTAGCATTTTTTTGGAAAAAAAATTAGTAATAATATTATTATTTTTCTATTTTTTTTTCAAAATAAATATTGTAAGCATGAATTTCAAAGTACACAATTAATTCTTTTGTAATAGTTAATTGAGCTTTAATATTATTGATTCATCATACAATTTATTATTAATTGATGCAAGTTAACATTCTTGAGTGATCTGTATATCAGTATTTTCTTTATATATGTGTTTATAAGTTTTCAAAATTGATGACATTATAATATGTTTTAAAAACCTATTCTTCATAGGATAAAACAGAATAAAAAAGTTTAATTATGATAAAAGATCTTAAGTATGAAAATTTCTTCTTAATAAACAAATATTTAAAATAATAATAAGATCATTATTTTAGTTAAAGAATTTGATGAATTAAATAAGTCTATTATTAAAAAAAAAGACTTTAATGACATGTCATGCCAACAAGGAGAGAGTGAAGCTTTTGAAATATTAAGTATATGTGGAGGTAAATAGCTATAATCGAGTGATATTTTGATGTTTTACGACAATTTCCTAAACTTGAATGACCATTTAAGGAATTGACTCATTTTTTCCTATAAACTATCAACCACTCAAGTTGACATACACGCTCAATGTAAATATTGTTTTCCAAATTAAAATTCCTCTTTCTCCATTATGAAGTCAAAACAAGGCATTTCAACGTGATTTTTGATTAATAGGCCATCAACTTTTGACATTTGACCAAGTATTCCCTCAATTTATTTATATTAATTCATTTTACTAAAATAAATATTTATTTTATCTATCTAATTTGAAAAATAGAAAATATTTTTTTTATGTATTTTACATCTATTTATTCTTATTAATTAGATACTATTTATTTTTCAACACTTGTAACTTATAATAATTTAAGATAAAAAATATTAAAATAAATATAAATAAATAAACATGAACGGAGGGATTAATAAATATTCAACTGAATGAACAATCAATTAAATAATTCTTTGGCGTGACATACGTTATGGGAAAAAAACAAGAAATTTAGTACAATAGTACTAATCGTTGTCAGAGATGGTATGTTGAGTATATTAATTAAACATTTGCGAAAGTTGGATTAAATTAATCAAGTTTAAGCCTAATTCCCCTTTTAAGAATTAATTATTCGCAGTAGGGCCAACTTTAATTAATTGGCCGACAGATTGCATATATTATAGAAAAAATAAATTCCACTAAAGGGGCCCTTGTACCAAGCCACATGTAAAACAAGTAAAATAAGTGGGATTACCAACCTAAATCATCTTATTTTAAATCTTTAATTAGAACGACAACTTTGTTTATTTATTACTGATCAAGTCCATTTTATTTATCTTATTTTTCTACATGCCCCTTAAGTAAACACTAATTTAAATGGTAGTTCTACTAAATTATTTCTATTTTGTTTTAAATTTCAATTTACTAATACTATTTTTTGTTTCACTATACTAATGTCTTGATTTCTAATATAATAATTATTTTTAATAAGCATGATAATTAAAATAGATTGGAAAAAGTAACTTTTAGAGTTGTGACACCTCCTCTCAGATCTAAATTATTTTCTTACATTAAAAACAAACGGGCTCTAAATTATTTGTTTAGTCAAAGCATATACAACCTTTATTTCAATTTTGTTTGTTTTATTTTTACTTAATATAAATTTTAAAAAAAGAAGATATTAATATAAATTAAAGTATATTAAATATAATATCATATTTATTTTTATAATCTTAACCATGTCACATGAAAAATTACAAAAAAAGAAAAAAGAAATAGTCATTAGACAAATTAAAATAAATAAAACAAATAATTTTTTTCCCAGCACAATGTAAAAAACAATCTCAACCTTTTTTATAGAATAAGAATACATTGCACACACATCATTTTTTCCGGATCTTTACCGCCCCTTCATTTAGTTTTTAATTGTCATTTATTTCTAAAATAAATTTTTATTTTTATTTGTCATTTTTAGATATATTAAGAAAAAATAAGTATTTTTTCTATGTTTTACCTTTATCATTCTCTAATTCATCTTTCAAGACCTAAAACTAAACATCAATAATAGACATAGTATAGTAAAACACATATAACAATAATTATTTTCTTAATGATTATGCCAAATCAAACATGACAAGTAAAAATAAACGGATGAAGTATAAATTTACACCAAATTTATTATTACTATTGTTAGTATAAAAAAATGTCGGCTTATAAAGAGAAAAAAAAAATATTAGAAACCTTAGAATTAGTAGTAGTAATTATTTTTAGGTATTCACCGACAGATGAAAAATAAGAAACAGCTACTACATCTCATCTTCCTCTTTCCTCTGGAATCTATGTATAATAACAGTTAGTTAATACCCACAAAATTCGTTTTTTTTTTTTTTATCTTTACCTATAACTTGTTCTTCATCAATCTCCTTCCACCTATTTCTGTGCTGTTAAATTTTACTGGAACCTTCTTTTAGCTTAAATTTCCTGATTTCTCTCTGCTTCTTCAGTTATGGTCTTGATTTTCTCCATTTCATGACGTGCTAAATCCTCCGCATTTCACTCTTTTTTGTTCTATCATAGTTTATGACTAACCCCTTTTTCTTTTCTTGGAAAATCAAGATAAATAGATACATCTACTTTTGAGCTTTTTTAAAGACTTGGGTTTTAGGGTTGTGTTGAAATTAGCAATATTTTTCTGGGTTTTTAAGGTTGTTATAAAGATTGTATCTTTAGAGATTTTTGGTGGTTTATTCATGTTGGTTATAATCTGATGAGACGCCGTTCTCCGACGTCCCAATCGTTTGATGATTCAATGGAGAAAGGGCAAGGAAAAAATCATCATCCTAGGGTTTGCTTGTTAGCTTCATTGTCAGGTTTGTTTTGGTTTTTAGTGTTGTATTTTCATTTTGTGATTCTTGGGGGTAATCATGTTCATGATTCACCTAATTTGGATCCACTTTCCCTCAATAAACAATCAATTATCATCACCCCTCAATCAAATCCAAATCCCCTGAATCGTGCTACTATACGTAATGCTAAAGTTGAAATGGATAATAATGAGTTAGTAGTGAAGTCCAAACCACTCGAAAAGAATGTACAACCACCACCGGCGGTGGTTAGGCCGGTGATTAGCGATAATAGCTCTCGGAGAGATCCTGAGAGTTACTCGTTTATGAGAGCATTGAGAACGGTAGAGAATAAAAGTGATCCATGTGGTGGAAGGTATATTTATGTGCATGATCTTCCTCCAAGGTTCAATGAAGATATGCTTAAGGAATGTAGAACTCTTAGTCCTTGGACTAATTTTTGTAAGTTTACTGCTAATGCTGGGCTTGGGCCACAAATGGAGAATGCTGAGGGAGTGTTCTCGAATACTGGATGGTATGCAACTAATCAGTTTGCGGTGGATGTCATTTTTGGCAATCGGATGAAACAGTACGAGTGCCTCACGAGTGATTCCTCTCTTGCTGCTGCCATTTTTGTGCCGTTTTATGCAGGGTTTGATATTGCAAGGTATCTTTGGGGTTATAATGTAACTACGAGGGATGCTGCTTCTCTTGATTTGGTTGATTGGCTTCAAAAGAGGCCAGAGTGGAATATCATGGGGGGAAAGGATCATTTTCTCGTGGCTGGTAGGATAACGTGGGACTTCAGAAGATTGTCCGATTCAGATTCGGATTGGGGCAACAAGCTTCTTTTCTTACCTGCTGGGAGAAATATGTCCATGCTTGTGGTTGAATCAAGTCCATGGAATGCAAATGATTTTGGCATCCCATATCCAACATACTTCCATCCAGCAAAGGATGCTGAAGTGTTCACTTGGCAGGACCGGATGAGGAAGCTGGAGAGGAAGTGGCTATTTTGTTTTGCTGGTGGACCACGGCCTGGGAACCCTAAATCAATCAGGGGGCAGATCATTGACCAGTGCAAGGAGTCTAAATCGTGCAAGTTATTGAAGTGTGGTCAATCGGAGGAGAGCAAATGTCACTCTCCCAGCAGTATCATGAAGATGTTCCAGAGCTCCCTTTTCTGCCTGCAACCTCAAGGTGATTCATATACGAGAAGGTCAGCTTTTGATGCTATGTTGGCTGGTTGTATACCTGTCTTTTTCCATCCTGCTTCTGCCTACACACAGTATACATGGCATCTTCCGAAAAAC
Organism: Solanum stenotomum; assembly: GCF_019186545.1. Classification (NCBI taxonomy): domain Eukaryota; kingdom Viridiplantae; phylum Streptophyta; class Magnoliopsida; order Solanales; family Solanaceae; genus Solanum; species Solanum stenotomum. The sequence continues at coordinate 8,648,965 of NC_064288.1, read as the reverse complement.
TACTCAGCCTACTCTGTTTTCATTTCTGAGAATGATGTTCGTAAGAAGAATATAAGCATAGAGGAAATGTTAAATCAAATTCCTCCTGAGAAGGTGAAGGAACTGCGGGAGGCTGTTATAAGTATGATTCCGAGGCTGATTTATGCCGATCCTCGCTCTAAATTGGAGACTCTCAAAGATGCATTTGATGTAACAGTTGATGCAGTTATAAATAGAGTTACAAGGCTAAGAAAAGACATCATTGAAGATCGTAAATATGATAACTATATTGAGGAGCTCAGCTGGAAATATTCATTGCTGGATGAAGGGAAAACTGAGCTTGCAGCTCACGAATGGGATCCTTTTTTCGAAAAACCAAAAGATCGAAGTGCAGAATCTGATAATTCATCAGCAGAAGCCGCTAAAAACTCTTGGAAAAACGAACAGGGACAACAATAATGATGTGGTTTTTTTCCTCGACATCCACCACCATCGTCACAGAGCTTAGAATGAGACAACTACTGGTTACACGTGAAAGTTAGCATCCGAGTATAAAAACCTGTTTTGGTGAAATTATAAGAACTTTGTGCAGATGAAGGACATATAGTAATACATAATCCTGCTTCTAATATAAATGCGGTTGTTGTTTTTTCCGATTCTATGTTATTTATTAGTCATTATTAACAATAAAATCCATGCCAATACTTTTGATCGCCAAATGATGTCTACTCAGGGTAGGAACTTCAGTCATTTGATTTTGGTGTTATTTCAGTCATGCCTTCTATTGTTAATTGTTGGGACAGAGTGCCAGGTTAAATAAAGCTTCATTTTGGCTTCCATCCAATCTCGTTGGAGATAAGATATATCGCAAGCAGTGGGAATTACAAACACATTGAGAAGAATTTGCGCATATAATTTCTTGTAGTTGTTTCTCAGATTTGTTGGATACCTTTTCTGCTGAAGTTCTGTTATTTTTTTTTAATAGTTTGCTCTGAAGCAATGGGTATATGATGATGATGCCCATGTAAAAATTTGTGTATACTAATAAGTATTATTTCTTCTCCTTATACTCTGTTACTTAACTGCATTTCCATATTAAGCAATTCTACTGTTTGTGTTTATTCTGTTGTCAAGGTGTGTGCATTTTCTGCCTGATCAGTTGTTGGTGTTGAGGACTAGCTAACACGATTGCTTCTAAAGTTGTTCTGTCTTTCAAGAACAGACCTGTTTCTGCAGGCAAATATGTGAATACTGTTCCGGTAACGTGCATAACTTTGATGATGAATGTCAGTAATAGTCCAGCCTCAGGACTTAGCTTTAGGACTTAGTTCAAGTGACAAAGGTGAAGGAACTTGAGACTTAGATCATAAGTTTGAGCTTGCTGTATGCAACATGAGCCTAGTTGTAACGTAGAAGGATAAAGGAGCAGATCAATTATGTTGGAGTTGTTTATTAGCACCCAAAGAGTAGTGGCTGCGGGTTTTCCAGAGTCAGCAAGTTAGTTGTAGTGGTAGAGTCCTGGAAGCTACCCAAAGGGGAGGGGTACGGGACATAGGGACTCAAGCCAAGGCCTTTTTTTCATTCTATCATGCCTATCTATGTGGCTCCCGACTCTAGTTCTATCATTTGATACTCGATCTGGACATTGGGCATGTGGGTCCAAAACTCAGTTGACTCCTCGATGCACTAAAGGTGAAAACAAGTTGCAAATACTATTGAGTTTGTGCCTACCAAAATGACTACGTAAGAAAGTAGACTTTGCCTATTGTTAGTTGTAGTTTATAGGAAACTCAATGGGAACACCCACGCAACAACTAAAAATTATTAGTTTTATAAAATATCACACTTTATTTCTATTTAGTGGAAAAAAAAATATCCAGCTGGTATGAACACACTGTACACTGGGGATATAAAATTTACATATTATAGTAGTGTACAACAATGGGTCGTGTAAAAATTTCGTAAATAAATACGAGCAAATCCTGGTTACAATTTTGGTTCGATTTGGAAGAATGTAAATCGAAATTGAACTAAAATGAATATTGTTTGGTTTTTGTTAATATGCTTGGTTGGTTTGTATCGGTTATTTGATACTCTCTCAATCTTTTGAAGAAAAAAAAATATATATTTAGTAGTGGTCTTTAATTTCATTTAGAAATTTAGTTTGATATTTGTAAATGTGATATCTAACACACATGATTCAAGAAAAGTTAACGCAAAATACATACAAACATACATCTCTTGAGATTGATGGAAAAAGGTCTTAATTGTAAATGGCAGGAGGAGGAATATGGGCTTGGTTTGAGAATCACTCTAAGTATAATGTTTATATTATACTTGATTTGGAATTTCATATCATGATTTTACATTATTCAAATACATAAATTGACTAATTAGTATATTTTAGAACAAAACAGCACGGTTTTATATCTACCAACCATTTATTTTCACATGTAAACAAAATTTATAGTTGATATTTTCACTCTTACCAACCTTTAAACCATTTATCACAGATATAGCTATTACTCTCACCAACCAAATGTATTATTATTACTTCAAATCAATGCCTAACTTATCTATTTTTACCAAATAAATTTACATTAGTGCTTCTAACCTGATTCATATCGAATGACCATTAGTGTTGGTTCGTCTTCTCACTCATCTAATCGAGAAATGCATGTTCAACGTAAGATGATTGTTTGTACTATGTGGGATGATTATACTTGAGTGTAGTACACTTGACTTATATTGAATTTCACCCTTTTATTGAATTAAAGTTCTTTGTGATAGTGTATTACACTTTGGTAAAATTGTATTTAAAAAATTGGACAATTTTAATAACGTATGAGATTTTATGCTGATGAACAAAAAATGCAACTTAAAAAACTAAATTACATGTTCAAACAAAACTTCAATTTTAGGATTTCATCTCAGGTAGAGAAACGGGCGAGAATATAGAGCCGTCATTCCATTGCAAGGAGCTAAGCGTGGCGTGACTCAATTGAATGCTGCTGCAGAAACTCAGAGCAAGATGGTGAAGTTTGGCGCCTGAGCATAAATGGTCTCTTTCTTGTGTAACAAATCATGAATCTATTAAATGAACAAAAAAGTGAAACTTCAAAGAATGTTTCTTCAAATATTAACACAATATCTCGTGAAAATCTTAGCAAAACCATCAGCTCCTCACTTTTAATGATACTCGTGAGGAAGAGCTCATAAATTTCACAAGTTTCTTCTTCAACACCCATATTTTCAATTCTCTTCAAATACCCCATTCATTCTTCCAACAAATATGCATTCTTCGAAAAACAAATACACTTTCGATGGGATCGAGTACTCATTTATTCTCCTTTCTATGTCTTTTACTATGTTTTGTTTGCATACAAGCTCAAGATTTGCAAACTTACATAGTTCAGTTGCATCCACATGGAGCAACAAGACCCCCTTTTAGCTCTAAACTACAATGGCACCTTTCTTTCCTTGCAAAAGCAGTTTCCTCTGGAGAACAAGACTCGTCTTCTCGTCTTTTGTACTCATACCATTCTGCAATGGAAGGTTTTGCAGCTCGACTCACTGAAGATGAGGTTGAGTTGTTAAGGGAATCTAGTGATGTGTTATCGATACGTGCTGAGAGGAGGCTTGAAATTCAGACTACTTATTCTTACAAGTTCTTGGGATTAAGTACGACGAGAGAAGGAGCTTGGTTGAAGTCTGGATTTGGTCGAGGGGCGATCATTGGAGTGTTGGATACTGGAGTTTGGCCAGAAAGTCCAAGTTTTGATGATCATGGGATGCCACCTGCTCCACAGAAGTGGAGGGGTATCTGCCAAGGAGGACAGGATTTTAATTCTTCTAGTTGTAATCGCAAGCTTATTGGTGCAAGGTTTTTCAGCAAAGGACATCGTGTGGCTTCAATGACATCATCACCAGATGCAGTGGAGGAATATGTGTCGCCACGGGATTCCCATGGCCATGGTACACATACAGCATCCACTGCTGGAGGAGCTGTAGTTCCAATGGCTGGTGTGCTCGGAAATGGAGCAGGGGAGGCTCGAGGGATGGCCCCGGGTGCCCACATTGCGATATATAAAGTCTGCTGGTTCAGTGGTTGTTACAGCTCTGATATACTTGCAGCAATGGATGTAGCCATCAGAGATGGAGTAGACATATTGTCACTCTCACTTGGTGGCTTCCCTATTCCACTTTATGATGATACTATTGCCATTGGAAGTTTCCGAGCCATGGAGCATGGAATTTCAGTTATATGTGCAGCAGGGAATAATGGACCAATCCAAAGTTCAGTAGCCAACGGTGCTCCTTGGATTGCCACTATTGGTGCTAGCACACTTGACAGGAGATTTCCAGCGTCAGTTCAGTTAGGCAACGGAAAGTTCCTGTACGGAGAATCCTTGTACCCTGGGAAGAAAGCTCCTAGCTCTCGGAAGAATCTTGAGGTTGTTTATGTAAAGGATAAGGACAAGGGAAGTGAATTTTGCTTGAGAGGATCGCTATCAAGAGCACGAGTCCAGGGGAAAATGGTTGTGTGTGATAGGGGAGTCAATGGAAGGGCAGAAAAAGGCCAGGTTGTGAAGGAGGCAGGTGGTGCTGCCATGATCTTAGTAAATACAGCAATAAATATGGAGGAAGATTCCGTTGATGTCCATGTCCTCCCAGCAACGTTGATTGGCTTCGATGAATCAATTCAATTACAAAACTACCTGAACTCAACAAAAAGACCAACAGCTCGATTCATATTTGGAGGAACGGTAGTAGGAAAGTCTAGAGCACCAGCAGTAGCTCAGTTTTCGTCAAGGGGGCCAAGCTATACTGATCCTTCAATTCTCAAACCTGATTTGATTGCTCCAGGGGTAAACATAATTGCCGCTTGGCCACAAAACTTAGGCCCCAGTGGTCTTCCCGAGGATTCACGAAGAGTAAATTTCACTGTTATGTCAGGGACTTCAATGGCATGTCCTCATGTAAGTGGAATTGCCGCATTGCTCCATTCAGCTCATCCTAAATGGACTCCAGCAGCAATAAGATCCGCATTAGTGACCACTGCAGATACGGCTGATCATATGGGAAAACCAATCATGGATGGAGATGTACCAGCTAAACTTTTTGCAGCTGGAGCTGGACACGTGAACCCTGGAAGAGCCATCGATCCTGGATTGATATATGACATCCAGGTTGATGAATATATCACTCATCTTTGCACTATCGGATACAGAAATTCTGAAGTCTTCAGCATTACTCATAGGAATGTCAGCTGCCATGACATTTTACAGAACAACAGGGGTTTCAGCCTAAATTACCCCTCAATTTCAATAACTTTCAGAGCAGGAATGACTAGAAAGATGATCAAGAGGAGAGTAACAAATGTGGGGAACCCTAACTCTATTTACTCAGTTGACATTGAGGCACCTGAGGGAGTCAAAGTGAGAGTGAAGCCACGTCGTCTGATATTTAAACATGCGAACCAAAGCTTAAGCTATAGAGTTTGGTTTATATCACGAAAGAAAATCGAGTCTAAAAGGATGAGCTTTGCAGAGGGGAAATTGACATGGTTCAATGTAGGAAACAAAGCCACGAAAGTTAAAAGTCCTATTTCCGTCACATGGGCATCAATGAAGTGATCACTATCACCACTATCACAAGCACCATATATTCCATTGTCTTAGTTCAAAATTTCCAATTAGGAATTTCACATCACATTATAAATTGATGTTAGAGCAGATACACTTTATCTTTCCACAAAGAAGAAATGATCGATAATCATTGAAATGATTTGTGTTTTAGTAAGTAGATGTGTCTCCACAATGTTAAGAAGTATTAATATGTATAAATAGATTAGACAAAGCACGAGATTGCGCCTGAACTTGGAAGTGAACCATCACAAATGAACAAAAGTAACATCTAACTGTAAATGGAGTGAGGAATTTTCTCAAGTTTACACCTTTTGAACTAAATTACTCATAAACCAGTATGACAGACAAAAAATTCAAGATATTGGCGAGGCAAAAGAAAACATACAATATAATCTCAACTTTTAACAAACTGCAAGCCATTTGAATTAGCATATCGCTCCATAAATCTCATGAACCTGTCCCAGTCTCGTGGAGTCCGCATAATATACTTAGCTTCAATTCCTGCAGGCTTTCCATTAACAAACTTAGCATTGACATCAACTGACGTTAGAACCCCTTCTTCGTCAATCATGTAGAATCCAGTGATATCCCCTACTTCACCAGATGAATCAAATACGGAGGGTTGATCAAACCTGAATATAGCCATACCATTAGTCCCATCCCTTGACTTTGTTAATTTCACATCTGGTATTGTTTGCTCATCAGTTCCTTGTATGAACTGAATTTTTGGTTGAACCATCATTATACATAGTCTAGACACTTTCTGGTTTTTGATATTGGTAGTGAAACGCGAACGGGATAGGCACAATCGTTGGCCATTGAATGAAGAACCTGCACTTTGATGAACTATCCTTGATGCTATTCCTACAGTACATGACACAAACAACAATTATCTATTTTGATTAACTGTGTTCCCTAATATACTACTCCCTCCTTCCCAATTTTTCAATCAGTTTTAAAAAAATGACACATTTCTATATTCGAAAAATTACCTAGATATACAACTTATTTTACCATATTCTCTAAAATTCTCTGACAATTGAAAAAATTACAAAAATCTCTACTTTCCTATTCTCGGATACATCATTCTTACACGATGTATCGGGAGCAATGTATCGATACAGGTGTATCTTGTATCAATAAAGGTAATGTATTGGATGTGATGTATCGTTGAGTGATGTATCCAAAATGGGGACGCAATATATTGGGATATTGACTGATGTATCCAAATCCGGGACGCTATGTATTGGGACATTGATGATGTATCCGAAATCCTTAAATTTTAAGGAATTTTTGTAATTTGGAAAAAAAAATAGAGATATGATATAATCAATTCTTAACACTATGAGATTTATGTAAAATTACATTTTATATTTAGTAACAATTTAATTTAAAAATATTAATTTTACCCTTAATCTTAATAAAATGATTTATAGCAACACACACATGACTTATTTCATATCACAAGTTTCAAAAGTATTTGTTTATTTCTTAAATTCCGTATCAAATCAAAGGAAATAGTTTTTTTGAAAACAGGTGTATTATATTGGAAGATCAGTAAGGAAGATAATGGGAATTGAACCCACATCTACTATGTCGAAGACTCTCACTGATACCACTAGATAGTAAGTGTACTACATTTCGAGTTCCGATACACATCTGACAAAATTACTCATAAATCAAGTTAAAAAAGAGAGTAAAGTTGCATTAACAGATTTTGTTTACATACCGAGAAGAGAGCGAGGATGATGCGAAGTGTGAGAAAGTGCAGGAGAAAATGCAAGAGATTGAAGAGTCGCCATTAGAGAGAATGTAGTATGGAGGAGAGAGAATAGACTAAAAACAGATGATGAATGTGTTCTGTCTGGTTGTAACAATGACAGCCATTCACTTGTTTAGATTAGCTTACCCATACGGTTTATTTTTTAGCCAACCACCATCACAATACACTCCCGCCAACTTTTTCTACATTGGAATTGGGCTGAAAATTTTCTCAAAAACATGGGCTTGATTTTTATATTAGCCCAATAAGAATGTCTTATTAAATTGTTCACAAGTCTTAGTAAATTGATAGATGTTGCATAAGTTATTCTATTCACCCTGGGTCGATAGAGATGTGCCACGATATAAAGGATATCTATTGATGGAGCGGGATGAAAAAAAAACATTATTGAGTTTGTGGGCCCAATGTCCCTATCGCTAGTATGTGAAAGTTGAGCATCAAAAGCTAGATATTGTCACTTGTTCGTTCCTCGTGATGAAGATACTGAAGGTTAGAGTACTTCTCTCATTTTAGATTCAGTACATATGTGTGTGTCTCAAAATGTTAGTGCTTGTGTCTTCCTTCTTAAGGTTATGACCTCAATAAAAATTAAGTTCGGAGAAGTTAGTTGAGTTAGCTACCCTAGCTTGCCCATCATTCGAGGATGGATGATTTCAAATTGGAGATATTGTAAGACCTCAGATTTCGAACCTATGAATACTTAGCACTTAGCACACCCAACCTAAAATTTCAATATCGAATTTCCACGACCAGCATCAACGAGCCATGAATGAGGTCTATGAGATCAGAGAGGTAACATTTAGTCTGAGTTCCACGAGTAGTAGAAGATCCTCATGAACTCGATCTTGAAAGTCGTTAATCAGCCTCAATTTAAGAATTCTCTCTATGAGATGTGAAAATGAATTCATGGATGAGAATTTGAAAGTGGGTAGAATCACCTGAGTTCCACAAAAGGAGTCCATCGAGTCGTGGATGGTCCTCATGGACTCGACCCATCATGAGTTTTTTCGAGGTTATTTAGGTCTTTTTCTTATTTTTTCTAAGTCTAAATCTCGATATTTTAGCATCTATTTGGAGAGTATATCACGGTATTCTCTTATTCTTCTCCCAAAACTTTGAGAAAGACTCAAGAAGAGCAAAACTTAGGATTTCAAGCTTCTCCATCAAGTTCCTCTCAAGAACTCTTGTTCTTTCAAGTATGTACGGCTATCACTGTGAGGAACTAAGTTTTTTCTCACGATCTATAATTTTAGTTAGAACGATCAAAGTTAAGATTTTACCCCTAAAGTCCTTGATTTTGATTTCTTCTATTTCCAATGTACTCATTGTTGATCCTATAATTGAAATCATTATACATTATTGATGATCCTTGATTGATTTAGGGCCATGTTCAAGGGCGGACCCACGTGGAGGTCAGGGGGTTCACCCGAACCCCCTCGTCGAAAAATTACACTGTATATATAAGGTCTATTTCTGATTTTATGAGTACATATATTAAAATGAACCCCCTCAAATATAAAGAGAAGCATGGTTCAGTGGTTCAGGAGTTCAACTCTAATTGAAAGGGTCTGGGTTTGATTCCCACTCGCTGCAACATTTTCCCATTTGGGTTTTTTTTTCTTTGAATGGGCTCTTGCTTTGGGCTCAAATCCAACTCTATTTCATTGTTTTTGGAAGGTTGAATGGGCTCTCGTTTTGGGCTCAAATCCCAACTCAATGAAATGCCTCATTGTTTTTGGTTCAATGTAAAACTTTATTATTTTTGTTATCATTATTTTTCTCTCTATGCTATTTCTTTTTCTCAATTTATCTTTGTTTTAATTTATATATTTTAGATATTTTTGTCTTTTATTCTTCTTATTTATACTTCTCATTTTATTTCTACATAAGTCTCTTTTCATGTACTAACGATGAATTATTATTAAATTTGAAATTGATTTACAAAAAATATTATATAAAATAAATTAAATTAAAGTTAATTGAATGAAGAAATTTAAAAATCGTGTATAATCTTTTAATAAAATCTAATTAATTGATTTTCCGCCCTTAATTTTATAGTATTTCTTTCTTATTATTTTTCAGTTCGATTTTAAAAAGATGAAAACTAAACTAAACTTATTTGTTCTATTCATCATTTATCTTTTTCACGAATGATCAACCTAGTAAATTGAATTAAATGAACTAAAAAATCGACGATGTCAATTATTTATCTTATGAATATATATTATAATATCTTAGTGGTTGTATTTTAAAAAAATTCAAAAAATAGAGTAGAACACTGCAATATAAAAGAGAAAAAAAGCACAAGAAATATTTTTTTAAAAAACCTTGATGAAAAAGGGTAAAAGTAAAAAAAATTAAACGCGACATGACAAGGCAAGTTAAACTTATTGGATTCAGATTACTAGTTTCCTCCTATCTCGCTCAGTTTTTTATCTTGTAATTTTCACATGTTTACTTCTTTATATTTCGAACCCCCTCCACAGAAATCCTGGATCCGCCACTGGCCATGTTATTCTATCACATGACCATTCTTAATAAAAATAATTTGAAAACCTTGTAATATTGATTCCTACGCATTGTTTTCATGTGTAAAATTATTACAAGTTTTAAGAAAGTATTTTAAAAAGAGTTTCAAGAACTTGTATTTTGTATCAAGATGAATATTTTTTTAAAAAAAAAAAGTGTAAGCAGTTTTTTAAAAGAAAGTATGTTCAGTTTTAAGGAAAGCATGTCTCGGATTTAAGAAAGCATAGTTAGATTTTTCAGCATAGTCTAAGTTTTAAAGTTTAGTTCATTATAATGAAATATTATTGAGCATAGACTTGAAGTATAAGACTTTTAGTTTTCCCCTTAAAGTGGGATACTTTTTTTTAAAGTGGGACATCTTTATATATAGTTATTGAGCACAATGCTTGTTTAGGGAGTAGTATTGAGCACTGAGTTGAGTAAGGTATCAGATAATTTGAACGACAGAACTACGTCGTTACCATAGGATAGAATAGTGTCGTTGATTCATATTACTCCTTAGAAAGCCATTGGTAAGGGCATGTAGATTTGATTCATTTGTTAAGTTTGTTATTTACCCTAGCAAGGTATAAAGTGACGTCAAGATGACGTGTCAGCATGAGGCTCACGTGATGGTTGTCACTTAGAGAAACTTTCTACGAAAAGTAAAGTTATGTTATTTTTAGAAATTGCTATATTTGCATATTTTTAGTTGTAAAGTTTGTTTTTTAAAGAAAATCTGCATGTTTTACTATTTCATTGACTATATTTCAATCTATATTAAGAGTTACTCCTTCAACTCAGTATATTTAGTTTAGTAAGTTGTTTCATTCAGCTATTTTATATATTGTACGTTCTATGTACTACCTCCATTTGGTGTTGTATTTTAAAATAATGTCGATTCAAGTATTTAGGATCGGCACCAAACACTTCATTGGGATCTTTTTCCTGCCACATTGGTGAGACCTTCTTACTTTCGGAGGGCTCCAGTTTATCTAGCTCATTTATTGATTATTAATTTTTTTCTAGTAGATTATTCAAATAGTTATGGGTCTCCCGACACCTATCTTAAGTACATTAGAGGCTTCATAGGTGATTCTAGTAAGGGGAAAGGCAGACTGCTTACCATAAACAGAAGATCGATATCGCACAGAAGGCCTGATATCGCCCTATTAGAGATATTGATTCAAGTTATAGTACTTCCTCAGAGCGATTGAACTAGTTATTCAGTGAAATTATAGTCTTAGTTGTTTACAAACATCTTCTTTATTATCATTAAGGCTTCATATTTATAAGGCGAAATGGTCTGGTGAACCCTTATACTTGTATCAGTTTGTATTCTGAACCCTTCTACTTACACCTTTGTCATATGGACCCTTAAACTCAATTAAAATGAGACTTTTAAGCCCCTCCAACCATGTGTGTAGCTCACTCTCCTTTATATAATTGACATGTCATATCCACGTCAGATATATTAATGCCACATCATAATTATTTCATAACTATTTTTTAAAATTATTTAATAAAATGTAAAATAATAACATTTTAATTTATTATTGGCATTTCTAATTCTCCCTATTTCACGACCAAAAGAAACCATCGCCGGCGTTGTCGCCATTTTTGCCGGCGAAATCACATATACTTTCTCCCTCACCCATCTTCATCTCCACTGCACACCATCACTATTTTTCTTTCCTCCTTCAACCTCCACAGTAACAACAACCTAAACCACCACATAACTAGATCTGGCCAAACTTTTCGTAATCATCACACCCCAAATTGCTTACAAATACAATTTCACACCAACCTCTGCCGTGAAACTCGTCGAAATCTACCCATTATAGTTTCTCCCCCTTCCTATTGTTTCATGGCCTAAACCATCGCCGTCGTCGCCATTGTTGCCGGCGAAACCACTCATATTCCTTCCTTTACCTGCCTTCATCTCTACCACACGTCACGACCATTTTCCTTTCCTTCTCCAATCTCACAAAACCAACAACCTAAGCCAACACACCAGATCTAGCCGAAAAATAAGTGTGGTAAAAAAGAAAAAAAGGGTTGGGCAGGGAATGAATATGGCTAAAAATGAGGTGTAATGGGTGAAGAAGAAAGAGTTTTTTAATTTATGGTTTAAATTTTTATTTTTTTTTATAATTTTAAATTTTTTTTAAGTAAAAATGCTCCTCACTCGCCTTAATAAGCGTGTAGTTACACACTTTTGCCAACTCAGACATCTTACTGCCACATAAACCTGGTCAATGGTCAGAGGGGCTTGTTAAATTGTGTTTTATTGAGTTTGAGGGTCCAGATGACAAAAGTGTAAGTAAAAGGGCTCAGAATACAAATTGATACAAGTATAAGGTCCACCATACCATTTCGCCTATTTATAAAACTATCGAGTTATATTTTCTCAATCAGATATATGCTCATCTTTTAAAATGTTTCGCATAGTTGTTATAGTTTTTAGTTTAGTACTCCCTCCGTCCCATTTTATATCACCTTTCGGATTTCAAGATTCAAACAAGTCTCTCTTTGACCGTAAAGTTTTTCATAGATCTTTTAAACATTTTGAATTATCAATTATTGTGACTCATAGTACTTTTTACGTAGTTTACAACTATATAAATTTCATTTCAAAAATATTGAAGATTTCATGCGCAAATTTTCAGTCAAATTTAAATTGTTTGACTCTCAAATAATAAAAGGTGTCATATAAATTGGGACAGAGGGAGTAATAAGTTGGATCAAAGGTTTATTTGAGATCCAAAATGATTCTGAGTATCAGCCACGTCTAGAGTATATGCTCGGAACTTGACAGGAACTAAAGTATGTCCATCCAATCTTTCATATATGATGCCGCAAAAATGCATAGAAGACCCTTCTTATATTGAACTAGTTGAGGATGTCCAAATCTTAGATGAGTTGTTATACGAAGAGACTCCAGTTGCGATACTAGATCAGTCAGTCCGTAGATTGAGGATCAAAGATGTGGTTTCCATAGAAGTTTTTGTGAAGGAACAAGAATGTCGAGAAAATCCAAGAAGGTTATGAGGTGATATCCTTACTTGTTCAAAGCACCATTATGAAAGTATGCCAGCCTAGATATGCAGCTTGGGGTGAGCTACCCTCTTCAGTTAAAACTTTTTATTACAATTATGATGATTTGATTCAAATATTTATTTATTGAGCTACATCTTATTAGTATGTTGTATCGTCCTCTGAGCATTTGGGTTGGACATTTCTGCCTTTCAAGTTTCTGGGAAGTCCTGTTTACAAAGGAAATTCTGTCAAAATTCTAGCAACCCCTGAAAACTTATTCATGTGACTTTGATTTTCATTCGAGGATGAATGTTCAAAAGGGGGTAGAGGATGTAACACCCCACTCATTTGAAATATTCAAATTAATTTGTACCTTCAGGACAAGATTAAAAGGGTGTTTGGATTGACTTTTTAAAGTAGCTTATAAGCTAACAATCATAAGTTGGTCATACCTAACTTCTGACTTTTAGCTTATTTTTATACATTTTTGTCTAAAAGTAAGTGCTTAAAACACACTTTTTATCTTTCTCAAACACTTCCAAAAATAAAAATAAAAAGCTTAAAATCAAAAGAGTTACTTTAAATAAGTCAATGCAAACACACTCAAAGAGCGTGTAGTATGCTAAGAAGGATGTGATATAAGATATATTGAATCACACAATGATTGTATGTTATGTTTTGAAATCAAGCAAGTTGTTAAACAAAAGTTGGCGAAAGTTATTGTAAATTACTTTCTTAAATTCTTTAAATTTTGGGTCAGATGTCTCAAAACTTTTCTCTCAATCTATAAAGAGTTAAAGGGATCACTACCTATCAATTTGAAGATCTACAAGTCTAGTTTCCATGATATTAAATCATTTAGTCACATATGACTTTAGTATAGAAAGATATTCAAATTTTTACAAGACTGCACAAGTAAATAGTGAAGTGGGCCCTAGGTCGGTGGAGGGTTTATAATATCCTCTTCTTCAAAAAACTTCACTTGTTTTAATGGAGAACTATAAAACTCAGATATTAACACATAAATTCACCCTTTGATATTGATGATCTTAGCTTGGGTCCTTGTGGTGTAATTTGCTCTGTCGATTGTGTATATAGATTATGTTAGAGCCAATGGAGCGTATTGTGGATATTGTACTTATTTCTACTTCTTCTATGAAAATATGTTAGACTCATATTGTTGTTGGTTGTTGTCCCTCTTTGGTATGTTATGTTGTGTTTTTCTTATTATTTTCTATGTATTCTTTACTTTTGTATTATTTTATTAGCTGCTCCGATATTCTTTTTTTATTCAAGATGAAGTCCATCTCAACAATAGAAATAATAGGTTTTAAAATAGGGATATATTTAGACTTGAAAGTTTGTTAACGGGATATGAGTAAAGTTGTCAAAATGGATTAGTTCAGTCTAAGCCTCATGAGCCAAGAAATTTGATGGGCTAGAATGAATTGATCTTTCATTTAGGACCTTGAAATGGTCAACCCAACCCAACGCTAAAAGGGCCGTGAGATAACCTTTTTTCTTCTTCTTTTTTTTTTTTTTATAATTTGTTTCTTTTCAATCTAAATCAAACTTAAAATTATGTCAATATATTAAGTTTTTAACATGCTTAACAAAATTATATGAAAGCACATAATAGTTACAATCATAACATACATTATACATATGATTAGTGGTGCTTCCAATTATAATTTGATATCTAAAATATATAACATCATGAAAATGAAATTTTTTTAAAATCAAGTGTGCCAAACAATGATATCGTTTCAATGATTCTAGATAAAAATCTAGCAAAAAAAAATATATTTTTTAAAATAATGATTATTTTTGACAAATAAATAAATAAATAAACTTTGAAAAAACAAACTTGTAAACTAAAGAACAATTACGCCTTCAATTTTTTAGTTATTTTAATTCAATTAAATAATATGTTTGGCACATGGATCAACCCCGACCCAACTTTGGTCAAACCTCGAGGACCAAGGACTTATTTTGACTTAACTTATAAACCTTAATTTTAAATGGGCTTGAAAAATTTTATTCTAACTCTATCTCAATAACGAGTTGAATTGAATTGAATTGGCCGCATGAGCTAAGCCAGCCCATTTTGATGACATAACTCATTTTAACGATTCTAAATTATAAGCATTATTAAGCTAATTTGCTATCAAAGATGTCATTTTTGTCCTATATCTAATAGTTATAGCCTCCTCCACATAGTTAATAATGAACACTTAAATAAGTAATCTAATTGTGTGAAAAAAGAACCAATAGTAATTTGGTCAACTCTAACATAATATTATTTATTTTTGTTTTGGCTTTTGAGATTAAAAATATAATTAATAAACACTTTATAATGAGATTGTGAAAAAAGAATCATAGTAATTTAATCAACTCAAACACTTGATTCATCTATTATTACTAGATGAAGAGCTCCCGTGCTGCGCACGACCCAACAATTTCAATTTTGATATACTTTCCTTGTTCAATTTTTCACCTTGTTATTTAAAAAAGATAAATTTTAGGAATCACATAGTTTTAATATGAAATTACAATCTATCCCTCTTTAGTTTGTAATTACATTAATCCCTTAAAAAATAACACAAACCGGATATATAATATGTAACTCGGATACATTAAAGAGTATCTCGGATACATTATAACATAAACCGGATACATAATATGTAGCTTAGATACATTAAAGAGTATCTCGGATACATTATAACATAAACCGGATACATAATATGTAGCTCGGATACATTATAAAATAAAACCGGATACATAATATATAGCTCGGATACATTAAATATTGGCTCAGATATATTAATATGTAGCTCAGATACATTAAAGAAATAAGGGATTTTAGAGGTTTTTAGAAATAGAAGAGGATATTGAAAATAAGGGAAACATAAGACATGTATTTCAGTAATTTTTCCTTTTAAGAATAAATTTTTATTTTTATTAATCATTTTAAATATATTAATAAAGAGAAATTAATATTTTTCATTATTAACCATAGCAGTTGGCATTAATTACTTGTTCTACAATTTTTTTTTCAAGATTCAATTTTAAATATACACATAGTTAATATGGATACAATAGTAAAACATATAGTCATATCAACCATTATTATTTAATGGGCAGGAATTTATTTATGTTCCGACTGCTACTGTGGTTCCTAATATAATATTTTTCATTTTTATATCTATTAAATCCAATTTTATTTTTTTTAAATCCAATTTCCCTTTTTCTTATTCAAATTTTATGTTGCACTCAATTGGAATTTGAATACTTGTGTACATAATTTTAATTTTATTTAATTTCAGATTATGTCAAATAATATTTTTTTAGAGAGAAGTATGGAAGACACTTCTAAATTTGATGCGGATTATTAGTTTCATTTATGAATTATTGACAACTTTAAAAACACTCATTTATTTGACTAGCTGAACTTAAATACACTCAATTTTAAATCCATTCAATTTCAATTGGTCTTTTCTCCATCACAATTATTGTGCAGAGACATCTAAAATAATAAGTCTTGGACAGTTTATTTGTGAAAAAATTGTATTTTCGTTAAGAAGTGTAAATTACAATTTTAATGTGGCCTTTTTTTTTTCTATAACAAAATGTATATTATGATATAATTAATGTTAAACCCCAAATAGAGTTCAACAATTAATTGAACAAAAATTTGGCTAAAAATGAGTGAAGTAATGATAAATCAAAATATTTTTATTCCGAAAAGAACTTAACTTGATAGGTAGGAATAATTTTAGCTTTAGACTTTTCATTTTATTCTTAAAATAAGATTGAATTATAGTCCAACAAAAATTTATGACATGTTTTAAATTATAAATATCAAGTATTTTTTAAATCTGTGTCTAATATGTAATTTAATTTGTCTTGTATATAAAATCAGAAAGTCAGAATCGCAATTCAAATATAAGATTATAGGAATATATATGAAGTCAAATTCAATATCACAACTTACATTTAAAAAAAATAAATTTACTTACTTCTTTAATAAATCTAGCTAGTAAGTGCACTAAGTATCAATATAAATCTTATATTATAAATAATAATAATCAAACAAAAATTTAATTTTTTTTCAATACAACATAAATAACTTTTAGCGGCAATAAATATATATATATTAACAAAGAGTGATAAAGTCTTTATTGACATTAGTTAATTGTCATTGGATACAATGTCGCTATAAGTTTTAGAAACACTTACAAAGAGAGCTAATTGCCACTAAAAATACATATTTAGCGACAATTAAACTATTATCATTAATAAAATACCGTTAAAATCAATTTTAGTATGTCAATACGTTTATTAATAAAATAATACATACGACTAAACAATGTTTAGATAAGTAAATAATGGTAGTTGAAAAATATAGAGGAAAGAAAAATGTATGCTGAGGAAAAAAGTGGCAAGCAAATTATCCAAAGAGTGAGGTTGGGCCCACACGAAGGTAGCTTTTCATCATCACTTTAATAGACACTAATCAATAATGGCAAAAATGTCTGCACAGAACAAATATAACAAAAGCATCTATAAGAAATACAATTTTCCACCAACGTAATTGCTCAATTGCAAATTAAATGACCAAAATACCCTTAACATGCCAAGCAGGCATGTTGATACCAATAGCTTTACTGACTCTTCTAATAGGGTAGAATAAGTAGACAACACTAACAAAGATAAAGTAACAAGCAAATAAAAAGATTGATTCATTATATGTAATAGTAGTCAATTTCGTAATATAAATCAACCAATTTATTGAGTAATTTGTAAATAAACTATCAAACTAATAAAATTATATCGTTCAACTTCATTCAAAAACAAAATTCGAAAATCATTTCTATTTTTGACCATTTCATAGATTTAAGTATTATTCATTTGTTTTGACCTGTGATATTAACAAAATCTACTATTATTAATTGTATGATAAAAGAATGTGATAATAATAACTTGGATTCACAAGGAAGGAGGGGGGAGCGGTGGGTAGTTTGAATTATAGTAAAGTAGCAGCCAGTAGGTAGACCATTCCATAACGACATGAATGGTGGTGCAACGATGAAACTGCTTTATTTTAAGAGAATTTAGAAATAGGTTATACAACTATCGTTTTGATAATTGCGTTCCAATAGCTATAATTTCGTTCGTTATGAAAGATGCGGTTTGTATATTTCGCTTGCGAATATACAAATAGGGTAAGTATATACAAATTATGTATTTATATATTTAGGAACTTTTCAAAACTCTGTTCGTATATTTCGTTTGCCAATATACAAAGAAGTTAATTTATTATAATTTTTTCATAAATCATATATAAATAGCTAGGATAAGCATAGACAAAATTTTGAATTTATAAATTCAAGAACTGAATTATAAAAATTCTTGATTTATACATATCAGGCGAATAATAAGAATTGGAGAAACTATCTATAGCCGCGAATTATATTTTTCTTAAACTGTAGCTATAATACCTAATATATGCTAAATATTAGCTATTCTGCTTAATTTTCCCTTATTTTAGTCAGACGATTTGAATTTGAGCTCTTGATACAAAAAATAAAAATTTTATTGAAAACGTCACTCCAAATGAGCTCTGTAATATGCTAATATTTGAATTTAGTCCGAACTCTAATGCAAGTAGAAAAATTCAAAAAAGAAGAGTAGGACCATTCCGTATGGTGTACCTGCAAGTTGCTTGCTTCGTTGCCACCACCGCATTTAGCGCCCCCCTTTTCCATCCCCACAACCTCCATTCTTCCTTTCTCTTTTTTCAACTCTTTGATTCCTTCCTTTCACCAACATTTCTTTCATCATCTCTATACTTCTTTCTTTGGTCAGAGACGACCTGTGACCAACTCAAACTTAGTCTTCTCACAAACAAACGCGCATTCCCCCCATTTCTCTTTTTACACCAAATCTATAAGAAAAATCGACTTTTTATCACGTCTCTTACACACCCTTTTCATTATTTTTCAAACAAAGCTGCCAATCTTGAATTGCTTGTTGTGACAAGCTCAGATTAGTTTGGTAAGTTGGAGATGATAATGGAAGGATTTCAAGCAACCCCAGATGATGGTGGGATAGCAAAGAGGCTTTGGGTCAAGTTCAAGAACGAATCTTTATGTGCTCTTTATACTCCTTTTGTCGTCTGTTTGGCATCTGGGACTTTAGATTCAAAATCATTTCTTCACTGTATCTCTCAAGATGTCTATTTTCTTCAAGCTTTTGCTCACGCGTAAGAACCCTTTTCCCCCTCACTTTATATCGCTATTTAATTATTAACTTGTGATTGAAGGGAAATTGTAGTTGCTGTTGCTGATTTCTATGGAATCTGTTGATTGATTATTTATTCTTTTGTTACAGATATGAGCTGGCGGAGGATTATGCTGATGATGATGAAGATAAGGAAGCTATTCGTGTAATGAGAAAGCGTGTGTTAAGGAAGCTTAAAGATCAAGATGATCTTGTTCGGGTAAGTTACACCTATGCATAAGAGTTTCCCCTACCTGGTTAATTTCTCTTGCTCATATTGAAATTGATAGAACAAAATAGGATAAAAGCAAATGATGGTACCAACTAGTTGAGATTAACACTTAGTAAATGATGATCTTGTTAGGATTAAGGCTCAAGTGGTTATTGTTATATAAACTTAATGGTCTTGTTAGAGATTTGTATTGTAGGTTTATGTTGGGGTAATGTGAGATCTGGAATTGAGGAAAATTAGTGGTTTTCTTACTTATTTTCTAGTGTTTGCTAAGTATAACATATTGTCCCAAAATCATTTGTATATAATCTATTCAAGCAGTATAGAGGTGGTGGTGGTGTGTGATGGGGGTTATGGGGATGGAGGCGGAGGCGGGTGGAAATGAGACGATCAGAAAATTTTCTCATTTGTAATGAAATTCTTTTCCAGTAGAAAATGTTTTCCAAAAATTTTGAATAACCAAACATGGGAAAATTGGAAAACATTTTCGAAACACACCCATAATTGATTGATTTTTCATATTGTAGTTCAGGCTAACCATTTCAAAATTCAAAGTAACAACAACCAGATCTCTTCTTGTATTTTCAACTTGGGCATGTGATATTTATTGGTAATCTGGAATCATAAATAAATCTAAGATTCTTTTATTGAACTCAAGAGGGCATGTGCATTTTTTTTCTCCAACTCAAGGCTTAGTGATTAGGTTCAAATTCAGTTTCCTTCTATCCATGTTCCCATTGGTGAAAAGGGCAAGGTTGAAATTCCTCCACCCCCAATCTTATCTTGTCTTTTGCTAATTGCAAAAGGTAGTTTAATTGAACATGAATTTTGATGGATAAACTGTCGATCTAGTAGTGTATCTCTTGATGCTGATTTGGGGTACTACTAGATTTTTTTAGAATTCGAAGCCTACTCTTTCATGTGACCATTAGTTGTGAAGTGAAATATGACAGAGAGAAGAAAGAAGAGAGTCCAGTGGTTTGATGGGCTGTTGCACACTTTCTGGAACCTCTTTAAAATGTTTAGATTTTTTTTTTCCCGAAGACTGGATAAAGTCTAAAGAGCGACTGTTCTTGCATTAGTCATATCAGCCTGTAGAGCTATCCGTAGTCCATACTATCAGTATTTATTGGAAATGTCCATCTTTAGTTTTAAAGGAAATATCATAATGCAGGAATGGGGCTTTGAACTTCCAGAAGTTAGCACTTGTGACAGTGCCACAGTTAGATACACTGATTTTTTGCTGGCCACAGCAGCAGGAAAAGTTGAAGGGGAAAAAGGTCGTGGTAAAATTGTGACTCCTTTTGAGAAGACAAGGCTTGCTGCCTATGCGCTTAGTGCAATTGCACCCTGTATGAGGCTTTACAGCTTTCTTAGCAAGGAGATTAAGGCTGTTCTAGTCCCTGAAGAGAGCAATAACATCTATGAGAGATGGATCGACTGTCTATGTTCAGAAAGTTTTGAGGTGTGTTTGATTCTTTAGAGATGCATTATTTTTTTGTTTTTGTAGGGATTTCTTAACCAAATGGCAAGTATACTCTAGTTGAAATTTGTCTAACTGCTCTCTTGTAATGATTCTGTACTTAGGCAAATGCTTCAAGGATTGAGGACTTACTGGATAAACTAAGTGTTACCTTGACTGGCGAAGAACTAGATGTTGTGGAAAAGCTATATCACCAAGCTATGAAACTTGAATTGGAATTCATTGCTGCTCAAGCAATTACTCAGTCCACTATAACCCCCATTTCTCAAGTCCAAGAGCCAGCCGGATGCAATCTTACTCTGTTCTGTGATTTTGACATGACATGCAGTGCTGTTGATTCCTCTGCCCTTTTGGCAGATGTTGCTATCATTGCAGCAGCAAAGACTGACCTGGATGATTGTGAATCCCCATATGTTCATATTTCTGCAGCTGATCTTCGGGCTACTTGGAGCAATCTTTCCAGCAAGTATATTGAGGAGTATGAGCAATGTATAGAAAGCATCAGGCCTAGTGAAACAGGTATGTAGTCTTCATCTATTCTTTTTCTAGATGCCTCTTTTTAGCATAATATTACGGTAATGAGAAGCCCTAAGACATCTCCAATTTATCGCAGTTGGAAGGTTTGATTATGAGGGTCTGTGTAAAGCACTAGTGCAGCTATCTGATTTTGAAAGTAGAGCAAATGATATGGTGGTTCATTCTGGTGTATTAAGAGGGTTGAGTCAGGAAGACATAAAACGGGTTGGGGAGCACCTCATCTTCCAAAACGGTTGCAAAAATGTTTTACAAGAAATTTTGGGACGTGAAAACATGCATGCTGATGTTCATATACTGTCATATTGCTGGTCTGGAGATCTCATCAGATCAGCTTTTTCTTCAGGTATGGTTGTTTCAGCTTATTGCCTGATCATGCACTTCATTGAGTTTTATATTTTCAGATTAGGCATTATATCATAAAAGTCACCAATATGAAAGTTTTTGAGTGCTGAATAGTGGATATCTCGCGTTATAAAGATGACAATTTAAGATGATCCACGCAAGAGATCTCAATGAGGGATAGAGAGTTCACAGGAAAAGATGATTATGCATCTCATTGGAGGAGAAAGTTACGAGTAGAGACTAATAGGAATTTTCTAAGGATGATCACCAAGAATAGCTAGGGAGTAGCTTTGCACTCCATTAAATAATTTGCTGCAGAACACAAAGCAATGAAAACGTCTCCAATATGTAATAAACTAGCTGGCTGAATGTGATCAAAGCAGGAAATTCAAATTCATTTTCTTGTACCAACCCAAAAATTGTACAAATTGCACACAGGGATAGTGGATAATAATGCCCGGTATTCTATAGTTTAATCAAATACTGCAGATGTGAGCACTAATGAGATATAAAAGAACTTGTGAATGGAACTAGGTTGTGTACCTATAGATGTGGATATCCTCTTCTTTTTTTGATGAAGTAATGATATTTCATTGAAAAACATCAAGAAGATGCATTATTGCAACTTATAAGGCAGAAGTACTAAAGTGTACAAGAAAGAGTTAGACAATCCCTTTACAATGTATCAATCTATGACTTACAAAATCCAAAAATTGGTCAGTTTAACTTGATCCAGCAAAAAAGGTTGTGTAAACATTTAACTTTGGGAGAGTGATTTGGAATTGAGATTCCATCATACTCCTATGGTCAAAGCAAAAATTATGATATCTGGAATTCTTTTCTGTTAGATATGGATTAATTTCTTCAACTTTAAGCTGTTGGTTGATATTCTCTCCCATTAACAGGGGCCTTAACAGAGTTAAATGTGCACTCAAATGAGTTACCTTATGAAGGATCTGTTACCACTGGTGACATGATTAAGAAGATGGAATCTCCTATGGACAAGCTTCAAGCCTTTAACGACATCCTGAAGTCCCGTGAGAATAATAGCAAACATACTACAGTTTATGTTGGAGGTTCAGTTGGTGACTTTCTTTGCCTGCTCAATGCAGATGTGGGCATTGTGATTGGTATGAGTGCTGGCCTCAAGAGACTAGGTGACCAGTTTGGTGTTTCTTTTGTTCCTTTGTTCTCTGGTTTGGTAACAAAACAGAGAGAACTAGCTGAAGGTAGCTGTTCTGGTTGGACGGGGATGTCTGGTATTCTTTACACCGTCTCCAGTTGGGATGAGATACATGCATTCATTTTGGGATTATAGACTTCCAAGTCCCCAGCCGGAAGCATACGTCACAGGGATCTGGGGGTCGCTAAATTTGTCTGAAAATAACAAGCATTTAGATAGGTTATATCATCTAACATGTGGCTAATCAAAGTAGATTCCCATGTTGTCATTTCTCGATCACTTTTTCGTCGAGGATTAGTAACCTGTGTCAAGTTGTACTGTAGTGGCTGATTTTTATAGGGCCCAAGGCTTATAGTTTGTTTTCTTCATGCTACTCACCTCTAGTCCAGCGCATCGGCCTCTTGTTTCTAGCAGGCTGATTACTTTTCTCAAGCTTTTAAGAGAGAGAGAAGAATGAGACTCATTGAGGGAGTGCTTACAATGAATTTGTTTTGTGTAAATCCTGAACGTGAGGTGATTTTATTAGGAATCTCATTTTCAGGATATTGTTGCTTCACATATATTTTAGTTAAGGCAACATGGAAATGTCAATTGTTTTATCAAGTTTATTTACTTGTAAACTGAACAAATTGGTTTGAACTATTGTTTTTTTGTTATTTTTTTCCTGGATCAATGAATTAATTATGGGGAATGTATTACTTTCTCATTTGTTAAATGTTTATCTCAATGGATGTGTTGTTTCCACAAAGTGGTTTTGTGGTATATCGTAAATTAGCTAGTTTGTTTTACTAGTCTCCTATAAAAGCAGAGCTACCGCCATTTTGTCATTGAATATTTAAGATAATAATAATTCAAATAATGAGACAGTATGGTACGAAGGAAAATGATTTTCTAGAAAAAATTTTTTCGAAAAACAAGTGAATTTCTTACTTATTTTTTAGTATTTGATAAGTAAATAAGAAAATATTATCCCAAGTGTATTTATATGTTGTTAGCAAGTGGCGGGGGTGGGATGGGGGTTAAGATTAGGAGGGTGAGGAGGAGACAATAAACTTTGGAAGATCATTTATGCAATTTTTTTTCTTATTTTCACTAGGAAAGTTGTATTCTACGTTTTTGAGGAACTTGTTTTAAAAAAATATATATTTCAAAACAATAGAACAATTGGTTTCCTTCATACCAAACACACTAATGTTTGGATTATTTTCCTCATAAAACACAAAAGTCAAATTTTAGAGAGAAGTATTGAAAATACCTTGAATTTGACACAAATTATTAGTTTCGTCCTCAAACTGTTTATAACATTAGAAAACCCGCTCTACTTGACTAATTAAACTTAAATATACCTCCGATCTGCTACGTGACATAACAAGTAGACTCAAACTCTTGTAGGAGCATTAAACTCTTAATAAAAAGTCGAGAGATGGTAGAAACACCCCTAAACTTGACAAGAACCTAAGGCTGTATTTTACTCATGTTACAAGATTATGGTGTATTTAAGTTCAGTAATCAAAGTAAAGAAATATTTTAAGGCCGTTACTAGTTTAAGAATAAAATTAATAATTGATATTGAGTTCAGGAATATTTCCAATATTTTTTCTAAATTTTATGGACATGTTCTCTACAATGTCTTAAAAGTGTAAAAATTAGATTCACAAATTGATTGTTCTATACACATATACATATGCTGTATACTTTGTGGAAGTACTTGGCAATAATGCCATAACTTTTTTAAAAACGGCAAACCGAAAGCTAGCAAATAAATTAAAGTTAAAATTACGTGTGATTTTTTATATTACAGTATTGAGTGTGAAAACTTAGACAAACATTAATTTGTTGCCATTATTAAGATTTGGGACACTTTCTACGTCTTTAAATTTTCTTTAATTATGAGGTTAAACACTTTTTTTTAAAAAAAAAATTAGATGTGTTAATCCCTCCCTTATAATCTTAATGAAGGGCATTCTTTTCAATAATATGTATTAAATTTACACACCACTTTTCCTTATCTTTTTATTTATTTATTGGGATCATGTTAGTGAGTAAGTCTATTTGTGGTGCATGTGGCACATGTGGAGCCACTGTGATTTTGGTTTTGTTTTTTCATCAATCATTCAATTCTTTCTCTTTGGGAATATAATTAACAAAACTTTAAAACCTTTGGGGTGTATTGAAAGTACATTTAACCCCATGTGGATGCTCTCACTCCCATCTATCCCACACATCAAATCATTGAGAATCAATCCTATTATTTTAAATAATTTATCTTTCTCTAAACACATTAGATCACCGAATGTGAGTGTCCAATATGTGTTTTCATATTACCTATATTATCCATTGCTTTTTATTAGGTTGAGAATACATACTTTTATTTCAAGGTTTTTTTTTTCTTATTCTTTTCTCCTTTTAGGATGTGTTTGATGTGAAGGAAAATATTTTCATGTTTATATTGAAAGTTTTTTCTTTGGAAAATGGGTGGTCCTGAATAGAGGTAGAGAGGTCTAGAAAATATTTTTTATTTTAGCTAGAGAGTAGAAAATACTTTTTAAGAAAATAGTTTCTAATTCAAAAATCAATCCCGATAATCTATGCGGTACCTGCTCAAACACCCGAATCAGAATACGACTCTGACAATCAATCGAGATCCGACCCTAATACCTGACCTCGACTCTTGACTCGGGATCTGACATTCAAATTGAGACCTGAACTCGACACTCAAATCAGGACACAACCACGATGACGGATACGGATCCAACCCGACACCTGACTCAAGCCCCTACATTTGAATTGAGACCCGAACTTGACACCCGACTCAGGACCTGACCCCGACTCTCAACCTGGGACCCGACATTCAAACTAGGACCTGATCCATACTCCTGAACTGAGACTTGACACCCAAATCAAAACCCGATCTCGACACTCGACGTAAGACTCGACTTTCGCAATGGTGACCCGACTCCGACTCTCGATTCGGGACCTAACCTTTAAATTGGAACCCAACATTGACACTCGACTCAAAATTTGACTCCAACACCTACTCGAAATTCCACCCTGACACCTAACTCGAGATCCGACCTTGAATCTTGACTCGAGACCCGACATCCAAATTGGGATCTGACTTTGACCCAATCCAGGAATTTGATCTCAAATCAAGATCGAAAGTCGGTTTCTGAATCGAGAATTTGGAGTCGAATCTCGCCTTAGTACAAAAAATTAGTACACGAGACTTGAATTAGGGTGGAAAGTTGAAGTGTGAGATTGAAAAAGAGTTTTGGAAAAATGTTTTCCTTAGTACTTGGAGATAAGTCATTTTCCTTAAATTTGAGGAAAATAAGTTACTACTACTATTCGATCTTTAAAAACAATCACTCACTTATTCAAAAAATTTATAAAATGTTAGGATAATTTATTTCCCTAGAAGTAATACCCATTAATTTGTTATAATAACACAAAATTTGATAATTTTTTAAAAAAATTATCCATAAATTCTTGTGATTTTCAACATGTGATGTCATTAGTAATAAAATGAAATTAAGAAGTTAAAACTATGAAATAGGGGGGAAATAATAGAAATGTCTTAACATGATTTGTCTGTCTAATTAATAATTGGGAAAAAAAAAAGAAAAGAAAATAGACAAGGAAGATGCAGTTTCACATGAGCCCCTCAATACTTGAGAAGCCAAGAAACAGCACCTAACAAAGTCACACACTACTCACTACCTATTATTTTTATAATTCAAAGAAAAATACCTCAAATGCTCCCACATGATTCCATGTGAATTTTTTCCTGTTTTCCCCTTTGTTTTACTCTATTTTAAATTTAATTAATAGGTACACTTGTTTCCTCCATTTTCCCTATCTGTTAATTTTATCTCCTTTTAATTTAACCAATTTTCTATTCATTTGACTATCCTTCGATATAAGGGAAGGGTCATGTTATTAAGATTCAGATAAAAAAAAAAGTTTCAAAACTTTTATATATGTACAATTTGTGACCATCGAAAAAGATTTATTAAATATGAACGATTCACATCATCATAGTAATAGTATAGCTTCAATTCCAAACATGATATGATCATACTATTTCATTTATTTGTGTGTTATGAGTCACTTGGTTACAATTTTTTCTGTTGTGTTGATTCTTGATATTTACCTCTTAATTTGGAATAGAAGTTTCTTGGATCCAGATCAATAAATGAAACAGAAATTGAGGTGGGTAAGGTCTTTAACTAACTTTAGAAAGAAATAAGTAATTTTAGAAAGTCATCTTGTGGCCACTTTCTACTTTGTCTAATCTAAAGAAGACATAATGTATAAATATATCATGAATAGACATTTAAATTTATATAAATTTGAATAATTAGATACGTACGTCCCACGGTATGACATTGACATAATACACGTATGATGTAAATTGCTAGATAGGACACATGTATCTACTTGTTAACTCTATACAAGTTTAAGTGTCTACTCGTGCACACCCAAATTTGGAAGAGATATATATCAAACGAAACTAAGTTAAATGACAAAGTTTCAAGTCATGTCCAATCGATTATAAAAATACTTATAGAAAAATCATAGCTTGGTGTATAATACATTCTAGGTTCATTAAGGGTTTCAGAAAAGTCGACAATCTACCATAATATACAAACATTAATGATCGTTTCCACATTGAATATTTATATAAGTAAAAAAAATATTAATCAACAACCTTGATAAAATTCTAACTAACTTGTTATTACATGTTAAATGACATTTTATATCACAAATTTTACACCGTCAATATATGTAATGTTTTTTTTGGGTGATTATTTTTGTCATCAATTAAAACTGTCTTGTTAAACTTTATAATTAAAAAAAAAAGGTAAGATGAAACATTAAGAATGGAGTAGAGTAACCTTCACTCGTAATTAATCTTGAAATCTTTGTCATTCACATGAGTTAACAATACCTTTGTCCTTCAAGAAAAAGCTGCCTTTCCCTATATTCTCTCACTATACACACTTTTTCCTCATCCACCATCTAGCTTAATTAACCCTTTTTTAAAAAAAATAAAAAAATAATTAATTTAATACATTCATTACTCCTTTGTGACAATAGAAACCAACTTCACATAAATATGTGATTTATTTAAAATTGTTCAACTATATATATATATATATATATATATATATATATATATATATATATATAT
>NC_064288.1:8604934-8616038 GCF_019186545.1 Solanum stenotomum | reverse complement strand
TGTAAAAAGTATTATAAATCATAATAATTAATAGCTTAAAATATTTCAAAACATATAAAAAGTTTTTGTTAACTTTCAAAATTTCATCTATACCGCATAAATTGGGAGAAATATAGATATATAGATATTTTAAGTTGCTAATTATTGTGAGTTATAGTACGTTTTATGTAATTTTCATATATATTACTCGGTCCTGATTTATGTGATACAAATGAAATTTCAAAAGTCAATGAATTTTTTATAAGTTTTTTTTTATATTAACTTGTTAATTATTGTGATTTCTAATATATTTACGTAAAACATACTCTAAATACAAATAATTAGCAACTTAAAATATATAAAAACATACTAAAAAATTGATTAATTTCAAATTTCATATGTACCACATAAATTAAAATAGAAACAGTAACATATATTGGGCCCCGTGCTGGCACGGGGTCTCATATCTAGTATATATATAAGCTACACCTTAATTCCAAACAAGTTAAAGACCATCTACATTGCTACATTTAAGTGTGTTACAATTACTCCCTTTGTTCCTATTTATATGTCATCATTTTTTAATTTCATGTGCATTAAGAAATTAAGTAAGTTTACTATTTTATCCTTATTTATTTTTTTTTAAGTCAACTTTTCCATCAATGAATATAAATTAATTTATTCTGATTAATTAATTCGACCAATGAACATGAATTATTTACGTAATTTTTCTATGTTGGTCAAATATATATTTTCAAGGTTAATAACTAAACAGGGTAAAATAGGAAGAATATTACTCTTTATGCATCGATTTTATGAAATAACAACTATTATGAACCAACTATTTATAATTAGAATGACATATAAAAAGGAATTGAGAGAGTAATACAAGAAGTTGTTTATATTTTTTACTGGCCAGTAAATCTCTAATCAAACTAGAAGGGGAAAAGATTAAAAAAACTATAAGAAGAACACATTCTCTCCATGTTCAATGTCGGAGTCACTTACAATAAAGTCCAAATATTTCCCCAAACAATATATTATTTGCATTTATATAAACACATCTGTTTTTTTTTTTTTTTTTTTTTTGCAGAACCCAAGATCTCACGACCTATTAATCCAGCTCCTTTTTTTTTTCCTTAACTAATCCCCATGTGAACTTCAGTACTGTACCAACTTATACGATGCAGTTTGACTTGATATAAAATTTAAGAAAATAAGAAATATTTTTTAAATTTGTAATCTAAAATAAGTCATAAATACGTTATAAAGTTCAATTGTTACCAAATTTTCTGGCCAAAAAGATTTTTCCATATAAAAATTTGTCATTTTCTTTGAAATTGACTTTAAAAAGTGAATCATATAAATTGGGACAAACGTAGTGTTTTACTAACTCCATTAATAATATTCTACTCTACTTATATAATAATACTAATACTCATCTCTTTTTTCTTACCTTCTTCTTCTTCTTCTTCTTGCCCCTTGTTGGCCCCATCATCTCCCTCACAATCATTGATGCAATGCTAGCACACAAATTACTAACAAAAGAACGAGTGTAAGCACAGGAAAAAAAGTAGTAATGAATTTATTAACCATTTTCATACTCTTCTTGTTCTACTATTACAGTGTTTTTGCTAACGGGGTGGTTGCGAAAGTTGATTTGAATGATGAGGTGTCTATTCTACTTTCTATTAAAGAAAGTCTCGTTGATCCATTGGATCATCTTCGTGATTGGACAGTGCCCAATAATGCAGCTGCAGGGAACAATAGAAGTATTATTGTTCCCTGCAGTTGGACGGGAGTTGAATGCAACTCCCATGGGGCAGTCGAGAAGCTTGATCTGTCCCACATGAATCTCACTGGCACAGTGTCTAATGATATCCAAAAGTTGAAGAGTTTGACTTCTCTCAATCTATGCTGCAATGAGTTTTCATCGCCATTGCCGAAAAGTTTCTCAAATCTAACTGCATTGAGAAGCATTGATGTGAGCCAGAACTATTTTGTCTATGACTTCCCTGTAGGTCTTGGAATGTCAGAAGCGCTTATGTATTTGAATGCTTCGAGTAATAACTTCTCCGGTTATCTTCCTGAGGATATTGGAAATGCTACATTGCTCGAGACATTGGATTTTCGAGGGAATTTCTTCGAAGGTTCAATTCCTAAATCTTATAGGAATTTGGGGAAATTGAAGTTTTTAGGTCTTTCAGGGAACAATTTGACTGGACACATTCCAGATGAGCTGGGGCAGCTTTCGTCGCTTGAGACTGTAGTACTGGGATACAATCTTTTCGAAGGTGGAATTCCAGCTGAATTTGGAAATCTGACAAATCTCAAGTATCTTGATCTTGCTATTGGAAATCTTGGAGGTTCAATTCCTTCTGAGCTAGGAAAGCTGAAGCTGCTCGATACGATTTTCTTGTACAAGAACAAGCTTGAAGGCAAGATTCCGCCAGAGATTGGCAATATGACTTCATTGCAGTTGCTTGATCTGTCTGATAACATGCTGACGGGTGAAATTCCAGCTGAGATTGCTGAACTTAAGAATTTGCAGCTTTTGAATATAATGTCGAACAAATTATCAGGTTCAGTTCCCCCTGGGATTGGAGGTTTGACTCAGCTGGAAGTAGTTGAGCTGTGGAATAACAGCTTATCAGGTCCTTTGCCAAGTGATCTTGGAAGAAATTCGCCATTGCAATGGGTGGATATTTCATCCAACTCATTTACTGGTCCAATTCCAGCAGGATTATGCGCCAAAGGTAACCTCACTAAGCTTATCATGTTTAACAATGCTTTCTCTGGTCCAATTCCAACTGGTTTATCAACCTGCACGTCCCTCGTTCGTGTAAGAATGCAGAACAATCTTCTTTCGGGGACGATCCCAGCAGGTTTTGGTAAACTTGGGAAACTACAGAGGCTGGAACTGGCAAACAATAGTCTGACAGGACAAATCCCAAGTGATCTTGCTTCTTCTACCTCTCTTTCTTTTATTGATTTCTCTAGAAACCACATTCAGTCTTCTATTCCTTCATTCATTCTTGCAATTCCAACTCTTCAAAATTTCATTGCCTCAGACAATAAGATGATAGGTGAAATCCCGGATCAATTCCAGGATTGTCCTTCTCTTACTGTTCTGGATCTATCCACAAACCATTTCACTGGAGATCTTCCAGCTAGCATTGCTTCCTGTGAGAAGTTAGTAACTTTGAACCTTCGAAACAATCAATTAAACGGTCCAATTCCAAGAGCGATTTCCATGATGCCCACATTAGCTATTCTAGATCTATCCAATAATTCTTTAACTGGTGGGATACCTGAGAACTTTGGCAATTCACCAGCACTAGAAATGCTGAATGTTTCTCATAACAAACTGGAGGGTCCTGTCCCGGAAAATGGTATGTTGAGAACAATCAATCCGGATGACCTGATTGGAAATGCCGGTCTATGTGGTGGAGTGCTTCCTCCATGTTCTCATAATGCAGAATACACATCAAAGCAGAAGAGCTTGCACGCGAAGCACATCATCACAGGATGGCTAACTGGTGTAGCAGCTCTTCTGCTTTTTTTGACAGCAGGTCTTGTAGCTAGATCTCTATACAAGAGATGGCATGAAAATGGGAGCTGCTTTGAACCAAGCTTTGAGATGAGCCGTGGTGAATGGCCATGGAGGTTGATGGCATTCCAGAGGCTAGGATTCACTAGTAATGACATCTTGGCTTGCCTTAAAGAGTCAAATGTCATTGGAATGGGAGCAACAGGGGTTGTATACAAAGCTGAAATGCAACGCGAGAATATGGTTGTTGCAGTAAAGAAGCTGTGGAAATCTGGAACTGATATTGAGATGGGGCACAGTGATGATCTCGTAGGTGAGGTGAACGTTCTAGGAAAATTGAGGCATCGAAATATTGTCAGGCTTCTGGGGTTCCTTCACAACAAACGTGATGCAATGATAATATACGAGTATATGCAAAATGGTAGCCTTGGAGAGGTTTTACATGGTAAACAAGCAGCAGGGAGACTGCTTGTCGATTGGGTCACTCGATATAACATAGCACTTGGAGTGGCACAAGGCCTTGCTTATCTCCATCATTACTGCCATCCACCAGTTATTCACCGGGATGTCAAGTCAAATAACATACTTCTTGATGCAAATCTAGAGGCAAGAATTGCAGATTTTGGTTTGGCAAGAACGATGCTCAAGAAGAATGAAACAGTTTCCATGGTTGCTGGATCTTATGGATACATAGCCCCCGGTAAGTCCTTCAATTTTTTCATCAATGTTTACTCTAGAGTGATTTTTGTTACTAATATTTAACAATCATTTATCTGGATTTTGACTTTGCAGAGTACGGATACACGTTGAAAGTGGATGAGAAGAGTGATATTTACAGCTATGGAGTTGTTCTCATGGAGCTCCTAACTGGTAAACGTCCTCTAGATCCTGAATTTGGGGAATCTGTTGACATTGTAGAGTGGTTTCGGATGAAGATCCGAGATAATAAGTCTTTAGAAGCAGCACTTGACCCAAATGTAGGAGCAACACAACATGTTCAAGAAGAAATGCTGTTAGTTTTAAGGATAGCAATTCTATGTATAGCCAAACTCCCCAAGGACAGACCATCCATGAGGGATGTTTTGACGATGCTCGAAGAGGCAAAGCCTCGGAGAAAAAGCAATAGCAACAGTGGAGGTAGCCATGATGCTACTACTAACAGAGATAAGCCAATATTCAGTACATCACCTGTAAATGGCCTTTTGTAAGAAGAGAAGTCATCTCCCTTTCCCTATTTGAGTCCATTTCATTTGTAATTGTCATGTAGCATTTGACTTGTATTTAGAGGTTCATACATTGATTCTTGTATGTGTAGAATTAAGGTAGTACAGGCAGCATTCTTCCCGTTACTGCTGCAAGTGATGTTTTACTAATTCTTTGATCATGTAAGAAGAAGTTATCGATCGAATAACAGAGTTTTTAACACACATATTCTCTAATCAAGACTAGGAGTTGTATTGCTATCCTGGAATACCATTTGACTTATCAAGGCTTCTCTTGAACAAGTGATACTATGCAACATAAGAAACCAAGGTTATTCTTGTCCACCAGAATCATGTTTCGAATTTTCTTACTTTCAACCAGCATAGCAAAATGTACAATTCCTGCACACTCCTCCATGGCTAAGATATACTTTCTTCCCAAAACTACTGACAATCAAATAATCTTAAGTTCTATAGACAACATATCTTGCTCCAGGAAATAGTTGCAGAATAAGAGAAGACAAGAAATTGAAATACAAACATGAAAGCAATGAAAGCTTGTATCAAAACCAACAAAAAAGGTTCCCAGTATGAACCTTGCAAACTTTCCTTTCAACAACATTAGTGTTCAACTGTTTCAAGGAGCAGCAAGCTCATCATCGTAATATAGTATAAGTGGACACATCCATGCTACACAAGGGTGGAATGAAACTTCTGCTGAAGATCGCATGGTGAATGACATATACAGGCATCTTCTGTAATCCAGCAAAAGGGATCTCCTCCCAGAGAGTGGGGTAGACCGTGTGGTAAAAAAACAATAAAAGTGACCCAAAAAAAAAAACAATAAGGTCATATAAGACCAATTTGTTACTCAGAAAATTATTTTACCATCCACTAAAATTTCCTTCTAGACTTCATCCTTCAAATGGAGGTCTTCTTTATCTTTTGAAAGTTGATTCTTTGTCTGACCTATATAGGCTTAGTCCCCGGTCTTCCACCATTTCTTTCCATGAAACTTGGAGCTGAAATTTCATCAAAAAATTTGGTCAGCATGAAGTTAAGTCAGTTTTTATCTGTATGAGGTGCATGTGCATCATAAATATGACTCAACACCTACATGTACCGAGTCCATTGGCATCAGATGTCCTCATGATTCGTAGTCTCTTGACTGAGCTAATAAACATCCTGAAACAATCAAGGAAACAAGTAAGACAACCATATTGATAAACATGGTTATATTTTGTCAGTTTCCATACAGCAGAATGTATGTTCTACAAATAAGCCAGAAAGCACAGAGGAAACAGAAATACTAATCTCTAGGAAGCCTAAGTTGAAACAGCATCCAACCATCCCAGACCATTTTATTAGAACATAATACGTATGCAAACGAGCAAAAATAAGTACAAAATAGGATATATATAGATAAGAATAAAAAATCTCCCCAACTCATGCTGAAAATAATCTCCTTATTATATATTGAGCATCTTCTCCATTCACTTTCACTATGAGAAAACAAAGGTTCAGAGGTAAAGTACGATGTATCTGTTGATTTTTCGCAACACATTTTATAAAAGCGTATTTTAGTTGTCATTGTGCAGGAGGAGGAGCAAGGTAACAGATGCAGGACATACTCCCAAGGAACATCTCCAACAAGCATCCAGTCTCCTTCTTTGTCTTCATAAGTCAGCACAAATTCAGATGATCCATCTAATAATCTTGAAGAAGACGTTGTTTCTGACATGACACCTAGCTCCTGTACGTTTGATGCTGGCAGCAGACAAAAATTGCTAACGTCAGGAACCATGGAAAATGAACCTTAAATACTAGGGTAGAACTCAAAAGAAATGTTAAAAAAACAGAAATGAGCAAGAATGGCATACATGTCAATTCCTCTCAGGTGTCGGGCACAGAACATATGGGACGGCAAACATTTCCAACCATTTTTTTTATTACAACCATGAACATTGTATCGTGCAATACTCGGTGTAAATTTCATTCAACATGTAAAGCAACTAAAACAATTGAGTTCATTATCTCTTGTTTATGGGATCTCAGGGGCCATATCCATGGTAACAAGTTTGTCATTTTAAGATTAATGTACTAGGGAGAAGAACTACTCACATCTTGCACAAACAGTCGTGCTGGGTCTTAAGAACATGTTGTCTAGAGTCCGTGCCAAGTTCTCATAGCTACTATGTGCATTCAGATCTACCTTCCTTCCAATTGCAACTCCATCCATATTGACCTTCACAAATAGAGAAGCCTTGACGAGCCCTTTCTCCTTTGCGAAGTTGTTGATCTTGCTGCTCCCAGCATTAGCGATAGTATTTTTACTTTTGCATTTCTCATTTGTCACAGAAAATTCTTCTGGGGGTGGTGGTTTTGTCTGGTTAACTAGGGTGTTCATCCTATAAGTTCTTATAGGAGGCCATCCAACAACCTGACTGCATTGTTGGATTTCAAGCAAAAGTTAAGTAACAAATAAAAGAAAAAAAGTCAAAAAGAAAGAAAAGTATAAATGTCAAGTATGTTTTTAGCAGCTTATTATAGTCTACTCACTAAATAAATGCATTGCCTACATTTATTAGGAAGAAAAAAAGGATATATTTTCCTCTGATGTAGCGGAAATTTCAAATATGATGATACGTGCAATAAGAGTGATGACATAGCTTAGTCATAAGTGGTAGGACAACATCAGTTTCAGGGGTGCCAAGTAGCAGAACAATCAAAAGAACCATACATGAAAATAATGTCAGATCTGAGATGGCCTATGGATGCATATGTTAAAACTAAAAACTGAGAGGTCACACCTAAGAGTAAGTGACCAGACACACATCCTAACTCCTAAGCTCCACAACTAGAACACCATCTGTCGAAGCCATATCTATACCAGTCATTTTTCTTACACCACACATCATTCATCGAGTTTAACATGGAAGAGATACAAATTTGTCATTTAAAGGAACCATATTTTTTTTTGATGACATTAAAGGAACCATATTCATATGAACATATTAATAATAATGTAGAATGTCTTTTTGTTTTAAATCGAAGGAAGATAAATTGGAATCTTGAAGTAGCATTTTACATTTGCAGAAGACAGCCCTTTGTCTGAAGTCAATATGAAATCACACGTTCAATTAAAAGATGTATACTTGTCATACTCACACAAGCAATAATGATCTGGAACAATACCACATTAGATTCCAAACATATAAGCCATAACAAATACTACTCCATACAGAATTTGTACATTTTACCAACAATAAGTTTCCTGAAAAGGGAATCCATTATCTCCAACCCGACAAATTAGAAGTGAAACATTTCAAGGAATAACACAACCAAAAGAACGGCACCAAAATTATATAATCACTCTTCGATGAATAACTAGCCATAAACCTATCAATTGGTTCCATAAAACTATAACTTATTGAGTCTGACTCTACAGAATGTTACACAAAGATGCAGTTTTTTTTAGTTTTTTTATAGGAAGGTAAGGTAATTTATGGATAAACTAGCACAAAGAGTGTGCTATAACAACTGTACACAGAGATGCCAATTTTGGCAGGAAATCAATGTCACAATCCTCCTAAGGAAGTTCCATACATAATGCAGTCTCTGGCAATCATCAATCGTGCTAAGTTAAAACAAGCTCAACATCCAAAAGAGCATCCTCTCTTTTCTATGGGAAATTGAGTTAGTTTTCTAGTTCCAAATGCTCTTGAACGATAAGCTGAATAAAGGATAACTCTTTTTCTTTTTCTCTTTTATATTGGATGTACACAATCATTGGCTTGACTAAGATTAAAATCATCCATAATACTTCCAATAGCAAAGGACCCACCTTACTTTGATGTAATCTACGAGAAAAACCTCTGTCCTGCAAACAGCTTGCCATTGTTTGTATGAAAAAAAAACAAGCTGACATCCAGTTACTTTCCATTTCTACTAACCAGACTGCTGCCTTTTGGTTTCTAAGAGTTTTTACAAAGTAGTTTTCAACTAGAAATATCTTGCATCGTCAAAAATACTATTATTAAGATCAATTGAAGTTGATATAATCATCAATCAACATGACACACATTGCATTGTTAATATCATTTCCAATAAAAACCAGATGGTCTTATTTGTGAGTGCATCCTATTACATAACAAAAAATTAACTTGACGTATAATCCTCATCTCTTTCAACTCTTTCTCCTAGAACAATGTTTGTACTACCAGTTGCTGTCAAACATTAAAAAGGATGAGTACCCCAATTGCTTCAGCTTTGTGTCACCTCAAACAAGATTCTTCCTTTAGACGAATGCACAGAAATATTCAATTAAAATTAGGTCGTTTAGCTTAGTACAATATCTTACCACGAGGACGAACATATAATACAGAGATATATCAAATGGATACAGACAAGATAACCATTTCATCATAAAAAGAAAATGCACTTCATCATAGGTATCTGATTCCTAAAGAAGCAAATGCAGAGCAAACAAATATATATTTCAAATCAAACAAGATGAAACAAGAAAAGAAAAGAAAATTGATGCAGAGTTACATCAAAGAATCATGCAATTCCCTTCTCTCCTACAAACATCAAACTAACACCTTGATCATATCATATGAAAAAATAACGAGGAGAACAAAAAAGGGGCAGAGACAAAATGGTGATACCTGACACTAGAACGAGGAGGAGAAATAGAATCAGCAGTTCTCTTGGTTCCACAAGAAGCATTATTAGCTTTAATAGCAGAAGAAGATGAACATGAAGATGATGAATTAGAACCTAAAGAAGGGAAATCTTTTTTGGGTGTCAAGATTTTAGCATAACAACCTCTTGAACCAGTTCTAGACTTAGGAACAACAACATCAGCAGCACCAAGACTAAGTCCAAGACCCAATTCAAGTTCAGTCTCATCAGGGTATGATGAAGAAGCCTCAGATGATAACAACACCCCGATATTATCTTCCTTTGACACAGTACAAATTGACCCATCAATTGAAACTCCATAAGTAACTCCTCCTCCCAAACCCATTAGACCAAAAGCAGCTTTCATCAAGAAAACTTGAAGGGTTTCTTGATTTTTTGAGAAAAAGAGCAAAGAAGATGGTATTGAAAGGAAGGTAGGTAAAGGGGGTTAGGGGAGTGTTGGAGAAGGTAAGAAAAGTGGGGTAGCTTTGTCTGCTTTGTGCGCTTCAGAAGATGAATATGATGATGATTTTTCTCCTAAACGGTCCCCAGTGCTGCTGTTGCTATTTTGTAGCAGGCAATAACTAATTTGTTTTTTCAAGAATACCAAATTTGGTTCAGACTAATTATGAAAAAGGACAAAAGGGAGAGAGGTCAAATTTTGCTTTCAAATTATTCAAATTTGTTTTTTTACTATATATGTTTGGGGGGTTAAATATGTATAGGAAAAACTTCAAAATATAACAAACATCCATATATATTCAAGAAAAATAGCTATATTTTTTTTTTCATGTTATATAGATATAATTAGACTATAAATAGCAAAGTTAATTGTATATAAATAAATAATTTTTTATATATATTTAATATAATAAATAAATATTAAATAAGAAAGTAATTATTGAATGCCTAATTAATTATGGCAGGCACATTTGTGATCTTTTCCCATGTTTACCATCATCAAATTTTTCTCTTTCATCAATATTCATACATGACATATTTTCTGAATTTTTCTCCCAAATTCATTCAAATTCAAGATCCCTTACATCACTGCAGGAGTGATTTTTGTGATTTTGTATCAATCATGTATATTCTAATTGCATATTTATCTCGTTTTTATGAGCATTATATATCTACACATCTACACTTTCTTCTATTTTCATAGGGTTTTGATTCAAGAATTTGTTTATCCATTTCAATGGCTAAAATTGATACTCCGAGGAAGGTTATGAGAGGTATACCTTTATTTGACAAATTGTTGGATGAACTACCTTCTTTTGATTTGTATATTACTCAACAGCAAGCCAAAATTTCAGGCTCTGTTGCTGCAATAGAGAACGAAAGAAGAACAAAAAAGGTTAATGACCATATATACCCTTAAATCTGCTTGAAGAAATCGAACATGCAAAATTAGTAAAGAGGAAAAAAGGTTCAGAAGTGAAAACTAATCGTGAAAAAGGAGAAAAGTCAACAATATTGATTCAAGTGGGTGTGAAAAAAGAGCATTCGAGCAGGAACAAGAGAAAAATTAATGAAATTGAGATTTGTATGTTTTTTTTTTTTTAGTTTAATGTCATTTACTTATATATCTTAACACATGTATTGTGTGCCATTGTCATTATAGATTGTCCTCTTATATTGAAATTGTTAGAAAATTTGATTTCGTATGTATATAGTTGTTAAAAAATGA
>NC_064288.1:8479060-8603712 GCF_019186545.1 Solanum stenotomum | reverse complement strand
CATGATGACTAATTAGAAGTTGACATGTGTCATTTGATTGTATAATATAATAATTTTAAAATAAATTAATATAAAAAAATAACTAATTTTCAATAAAACAAATAAATAAAATTACTTATTTTCTACCACTCCCACCCCCACCTTACATCACCCCGCACCCACCCCATCAGCCTTACCTTCGTCATTTTTGTCTCTCCAACCCTCCCATCATTTTTTTTGGTTATTCTTCCATTTTTTTTCTTTTTCGTTGTAAATTTGATTTTGAGAACCATTTTATTGATAGTGAGGTGAGGTTCTGACAAGTATGGCATTCTTCTTCTATTTTTTTTTTGAAAAAAAATGTGTGTTTTGTTCTAA
Source organism: Solanum stenotomum (assembly GCF_019186545.1). Taxonomy (NCBI): domain Eukaryota; kingdom Viridiplantae; phylum Streptophyta; class Magnoliopsida; order Solanales; family Solanaceae; genus Solanum; species Solanum stenotomum. The sequence continues at coordinate 8,603,355 of NC_064288.1, read as the reverse complement.
TAAATGTTTTCAAAATTATGTGATGATTTGTTAAAATTTTATTCTTGTAAATGTTTTTAAAGTTGGTGTGATAATTTTTTTATTTTATTTTTTCATATTTTGTAAGTTTTTTCATCATGATTTTTCATGGTGGAAGGTGGAATAAGTGGTAAGGATAAAAAGTGAAGAAGAAGAAGGACAAAAATAAAATAATAATAAAAAACACTCCTCACGTACTCAAAATGGGTGCAACACACCCAATGTGTCAAGTCAGTAGAAAGTGCCAAAATGACATAACATGACTCAATATGAGGTGTCTAAAATGAACAAAGTTTAGTTAATGTGTCTAAGTGAAAATTAGTACAATCTTTAGGGGGCCACCAATGAATTTGGCCTTAAATATAAGAAGGATGGTAATGTGTTGGGATTAAATATAGCATACATATATAACCGTTGTATACATAACAGGTTAATTCTAAATTTTCCTCTTTCAAAGTTGGATAAATTGATATTTGATATCATGACTAAAAAAAAATCAAGGGTTAAAAAAGGAAGTAGAAGATGTCGGATATTATGATGCGTCATCAGTTTATTGGCCTAAACCGATGTCAAATTGAGGAACGAAGAAATTTTGATTTTAGGCGCGTTGCTTTAGTAAATATCGAGATTTGTCCGTTAATTGACACTCACGACTAAAATCAAGGGCAAAATTGATTGAAAAATATCTCATGATAGTTAGTTTGATCCTAATTTTTCAAAATAAAATCGGCTAATTTTGGTCGGCATTTTTAGCCAAAAATTGAAAAAAAATAAGAAATATTGAGTTTAATCTTAGCTTGGATAATGATGAAAAAACTCGAAGCAAAGGCACCGGGAAAAGAAGGTAAAACTGATTAGGCTTATTGGAGATGTATTTTTTTTCTGATGTTCAATATTTATATTGAATATTGACTAAATCTAAATTCAATCTAAAAAGTTTCATGTTGTGATAAACGCTTCTTAATAAAGATAATTCTATATTAAAAAGACTAAAAACTTGATTAAAGAAATGTTGATTGTGAATGAATTTGAAGAATTAATGAGCGTAGGGACAAAGAAAAGTGGGTAGAGTTGCAAAGAACAACCCGACAAAGGTGTGGCCACCTAATAACATAGCCCACTCCCCAACCTAAAATACAACACCATAGCCCTGCGTGGAACGCCACTAACCTATGCTAAGCAAACATTAAACGGGAGACATCGAAATTTTGTGGGATTGAATTTAAGTAGGTATTTGGATATATAATTTTATATCGTGATATGAAATTAACCTTTGGACAAATAATTTCAAGCTGATTTCATTTTACGATATGAAGTTTTAAATTCTCCAAAAACATGATTTGAAAATTTTTAAATACAAAATTAATGCACAAGTTTATGTTTTGTGAAAAAAAAAGCTCTCACATTTACATTTATTAACTATTTATTTTATATGTAAATAAATTTATAATATTAATGTCATTATTTTTTAAACCATTTATATTTCATATAACAATTATTCTCACCAACATAAAATATGATATTACTTCAACAATTCCTACTTTTCCGTTTATATTCACCAAATTCATTATTTTTATTAAATTTATTTACCAACTAATGTTCAATTTTGATTTTTTTATCGAATTAAAGTTTGATCAATGTTGTATCTCGCTTTATGATAGTGTATTATGCGATTTTATAAGCTTTTGTTTATTTGGTAAGATTGTATAAAAAATTGGTATAGTTTAATTGTTTTACAATTTATGGGAGTTTTATGTTTATGAGAAAATATATAACATAAAAAATTCAAATTGCATGTCCAAATAACACTTTAACTTCATCTCATGATTTCATATTGTATAACTAAACGGACCTAAGTATTCATCCTAAAATCTAGCTTATGTCAATATAAAAAGTATTATATTCATCTAGCTTACCTCAATATAAAAAGTATTATATTCACTTAAAGAAGCATTTGAATATTTCATAAATTTTTCAGATATTTTTAAAGAAATCAATGTATTAAATATTATTTTTCTCAAAGTTATTGCTTGATGTTACACAACATTTCTAGCATCAATTAGACAATAATATCGCATCAAAAATATTTAGAAAGAAGAATCAAGAAATAACTAGAGTTATACTCATAAGTCATAAGTATTCATTGTTTTTTTCTAAAAAAAAAAATTCATCGTATTTTATTTATAATCATAATTACTTTTATCACTTTAAAATTAATTATAAATTATTTTATATCTATTAATGAAAAAAAAAAGTATGCCTAAAGGCACCAAACCTGTAGGTAGTGTCGTATGAGAAATGTACTCATAAGAGTTTTAGGCCCCCAAACATGTACGGATGTTGACTGTTGAGAAAAGTCAAGAAATGAATTAGTGTAATGCTGTTTTTTTTTTTTAATATGTATATAAAAATATTTTTTGCTAATATTTTAGGCTAAAAATGTCTTTGATGTTAATACTATGGTTTAAAAATGTCTCTATTGTTACTTTTGAATCAAAATGTCATTTTCTTGATAAAAATAGTATTTCCTTTGTTTTGACCACATTTTTTAAATAAAAAATATTGAAAATTATTATTAATTTTCATATATATAAGATCATAGTAACTCAATACTATTTTTTATTTGGATAAAACGTAAAACTTATTTTCCTTATAAAAGAAGAATAAACATTGGCTAATATAATCATTAATTTTAAAGTTAAGATATACTCCATAGTCATAAATCATAATGTCATAAAACATGAAAATTTCTTACATTACTTTTAATCATAAAATATCTTTAAAGCATCATGGATGAAGTTATTGNCCCCCCCCACCACCCCACACACACACATTTTTATTAATATATATTAATTTTAAAATCAAGGACTATATTAGCAAATGTTTATCTTACTTGAATTTGAATTTTTTTTTTTTTTAAAATAATCATTATCTAAATAAAAATTAGTGATGCAATTACTATGGATCTTATATGTATGACTATGTTATCAATTCAAAAAATATATCAGGTGACTCTATAATAATTGATAAACGGAGATTAAGAAGATACCGAATTACTTTTCACTTTTACATTAATTTAAGTGATTTAAAAGGAAAAAAAGTAAAACAAAAATCTTTAAAAGTAATATTTTATTAAAAAAATTAATGTGTTTAAGAAGAAAAAAAGATAATATGTTTATTAGGAAAATGACATTTTTGTTCCAAAAGTAATAATAAGTGCATTTTTTGACAAAAGTATTAACAACAGAATAACAAATGACATTTTTGTTAAAATTTCACATAATTTAAGGATATTTTTTTTTATTCTTTTCCGTTGTTCTTTTATATAGATAATTTTTTTATTAATTCAAAACTCATCCAAATGGGTCGTTTAAATAGATGAATATGATATAATATAGTGTTTTTTCTTGTATTAGATTGAGATGAGTGTAATAGAGCTCCATGAATAGTGTGAGCTTATATAATTGATTCAAATTTAATGATCAATTGTTCTTGTTGCTATTATTTTTAATTATTATTATAACTATTATTATTAATAATAATATTAATATAGAGTACTTAAATGTGAGGGTACCTCTCACTTTCATGACAGTAAAATGTGAAAGAGGTACCTTTTTTCTAGTTGACTATTACAGATAATTAGTTACACTCATTATTTTTTTGAAAAAAAAAATCCTAAAAATTTCGTGTTCGATCAAACACTGTACATATCACATCATGTGAAATGGAAGTACACAATATAATCAAATGAAGGTCTAGTTGAGCTATAGCTTCCTTCTCAACAGTAGACAATAGGCATAGCTGATGCTGAATGAATGGTTCATAACAGAACTGGTCCAACTAAAAACATCAAATTACCAAACAGTTTTCTTGTTACAGAGGGGACCAAATAATTTATTTCATTCTTTACTTTTAACCTTTTAGGTAGTTAAATCAACTAACTAAAACACATCTTAAAGATCAAAACAACCTCAATCTCATCTTTGTATCTTCTATTTACTTCAAAAACAAGGTTAAAATTGTGGACTTCTATTACTATATATATACACAGTATATACAAGTGCAATGAACATAAACATTCACTAAAAAACATATACACTAAATAATCCCTATACTGTTATCCCTGCATGACTTTGTTTGCGAACCAAATGATCATTCTCCAAGTTTCTTACCTGTTTAGATTAGAGGGATGCACGGGAGACTGTCAATGCCAAACATTAAACTGGCATCGCTTGCTCATACAGTAAAGAATGCCCGCATGGAGAAGAAAAGATGGAGGGAATGCATCACATTCTTTAACTTGCAATGAAGTTAGGATTTGGATTGAGGAATGTCAAAGCTCACAAAGGACAATCTGATGCCACAATGAAAGAGAAGCAGCACATTGTGATAGGTGCAGAATGAAATGGTGATAACAAGAATCAATTTGCTTTAAGGTGAAGGATTACCGCGTTCTTGATGCCCTTTTGGTTTATGAGTAGTGTGTTCTGCTTCCCTTCTGTAGATAACCAAATAATCAACATAACTCCTGCTATAGACTATGGACTTGTAGGATCCTTAATATAGTCCGTCCTCACAAATTGCTAAACTAAAGCAACTACAAAGCCCAGTCGTAGAGTAATATGAATCTGTACATAATGGTACAACAAGCCAATTCTGATCTACTGGCAAGAGTAAGATACCCATAGACAAAGAAATGTGCTACCATCTTTCGTCTCCAAACCAGTTGTTCTTCTCCTTTGGCCCAGTAGGGCCTTCCTCCTTAAACAGTTCCATTGGCAGCTTATCAAAAATACTCTGTACTGAATTTCGAACCATTATTGGCAAGCGATTAACAATTTTCTCAAGCTCCTTTCTTGAGTCATAAATAATGGTTGGACCCCACTCTCTCATATATTGTAACCAACATGGCTCACTAACAGCTTCATGTCCGAGATACTGTGCTGCAATAATTTCATACTGGGTACTTGAATCTACATAGAGATTACTACGTGCAACATCATTTCTAATTCCAATCCCTAGTTTTGAGGACCCTTGAATGTAAGTTCCAGGATGAGGAAAGCTAGCATGGCCACCCTTTGATGAATAAACAATAGCTTTATTTCCTGCAATGAACTCTAAATCATAAGCATCCACCCATTCACCACCACTGTGTTGAGAAAAATAGATACTCCACAACTCTCCTGTGCAATTGCTCACTCGGAGAGTGAAATGCTCCCAATCACCTACATGCTGACCGACTTTGCTTAGAGGAACATTCACTACTCCTACCTTTAGAGTAGCTGGCCCATTGAAGGGGCAAAAAATCCACATTGCAAGATCTGTGAAAGTACCACCTAAGGCTGGCTTAACATGAACATAAAGTTTTGCACTCTCTAAATTTCCAAATATGACAATATCCCTGCGGGCATCGCTAGGCAAATCAATCCAACATTGGCCATCGTTTGTCCCACCACCAGGTAAATTGGAACCTTCAGGCTCAATGGGCTTAGCAACTGAATCGCCTCTTGTATAGAGCATTGCGCCATTGTCAAGGAACCATTGTACAGAAGATGGAAGATAGGTCTCGCTGGGATGAAAAAACAAAGTAGGACCATAGTGCCTAATGATTGCATGAATCTGATCAAGGTTTGGCATTGCTTGTAGACTCGTATCGAAGTTCTTTAGGCATGCGATGTTTAACTCTTGCCCTGTGCTCCAATAGCTACTGCAGAAAAAGGTACCAACTGAAATACCTTTACCATGAATTCCTCTATGCCGCGGTCTTATGCTCCAAATTGCCAGTACTTCTGAAAGCACAGAGCTGGTTTTAAGTATCAAGCGGTAAGTTTCACATTCATCAGTGAGGTCACCTCGAACACAGTTGACTTCCCCTAACTCAGGTTTAACAGGCTTAGTAGTCACAATGAACCCCAGGGATTTATAACCTTCAGGTGGTTGAGGTAACCAGAAGTAACCGGATCCATCGAAATTATCTTCAGTTCCATCATTAGAACTCCAGACTAACGTGTAATCAAGGGGATTCTGGAGCGCAGGCAAACAAGGATTTCCACTGCAATGATCTTCTGCCTCAGGTTTAGCCACTTCCCGAGCAACAAGCACAAACCCTCGTAGAGGCTTCTTGTTAGATTGGCAGTAGTGGCCAAGGCTGAAAAATCCATCAGGCACCCCCCTTGGCTTATAAAAGCTAACACCCTGTTTCCGATCTTGTGACAAATTACAACCCCAGACAAAGTCAAACTTGCTGATTTTATGAACCTCCAGTTCCCCTAGTTTAATTGTACCACTAGCGAATCCTGTACCAGAACATCCTGAGACAGTGGCAGAGAGCAGGAAAAAAATTGAAATTAGAGGTGTTCTTCTCTTAATTAATTTTCAATAAAGGAATTAATATAGGTTTGTATGCAATCCGCTAACATGATTCTAACGACTAACAGTCTATTGGGATACAGTTCTGATTCGACAACCCATAAACAGACACATCATATCAAACGACTGAGAAAACTAATGCATGTCCAAGAACCTAGACAATCTTCTCCAAGAAAAAGAAGGAAATTGAATGACAAACTCTTACATTTAACCCACAAGAGTCGTTTGATCACAATGAAAACTTAGAAGCTGAACAAGTAACTCATTTAGAACATGAGATAATTAGCTTTGGTCTCAAATAACAACAAAGAATCATAAACTATCCAATACAAACTTATCCCAACTCGTAAGAATTTCATTTAGTGGATTCAAGTTGAAAATTGTGATTTCCAAGTTTCGTGATAACGGATCCAGCAAATTGCCAAATCAGTCTGCAAAGTTATTTCAAGTCTTCTTCGAGTGGCAAAACACCTCTTGTCAGATAAGAATGAAAGTACAACATAGAGGACAGGAAGAGAGGAAAATTGAAGTGAAACTTAATCAGTTGAACAAGAAATTGTCAGGAAACAACTTCCTGCTTTAATATATGGAAGTTAATCATGAAGGAAAACCAAGATAAATCTTGAAACCAGTATTACATAAGATTTTACAGATCAAACAAAGTATGTGGAACTTTCAGAAGGTATTCACAATTCAGAAATTTGTGGTAATTTCAATTTCTTGTAGAACAAAATAACATCAGGAAGTTTCCATTTTACTGCTCATTATCCCTGTGCCTATCAATCAAAAAAGCTACAGTAGCATCTTCGCAGACTAGTGTACTTCAATGACAACTCTATGTATTGAAACTTGTAGAGCCCTTGTACGAAGGGGCAAATAGAATTAAAAGCATAAAATTTAATGCAAAAGAGAAACTACCAGTTAAGAATGATTCACACTCAATAACATGCTTGGAAATCACAACAAAGATTAGAAAATCTTTTCTTTACAGTGCTAAAAGAATCAGCCGTGGATACCAACTCATTCATATTTCACTACAAGGCACAAGCAATAGCATACACTCTTCTCTCTTCTTTTAAGAAGGCATTTAAACAATTAAAAATAAAAAGACAAAGGACCCTAACATAGTCACGATATTTGGATGAAAAATATTGCAGACATGCCACTATAAGTGTGTAATTTCCAGTTTTGCTGGAAACATAGAAGCATTTCAATGTCAATCAGACATTGAGCAAAAAAAGGAGACACCCTAAGCAGTTGTGGCAGAGCCCGAATTGTCACGGTTCCAATATATGAAAAAGTAAACACACAAAGAAGTCCAAGAAAAATAATCTTAACCATATATAAACCGTCTACTTTTCCATCAAAGAGGGTTTGGATGAACCCCTTGACCCTTATTAGCTCCACCCCTGCTGAGCAGAAAGTGAGAAAGTGAGACACCCTGAGCTAGTGTCGGAGCCAGGATTTTCGCTTAGAGTTTCGAAATATGAAAAAGTAAACACATGTAGGGTATAAACAATATAACTTTCCATGGAACCCTTGTTAGCTCCGCCCCTGCTGAGCAGTTATGAATAAAAAGACATTCTTTTCAATGCAAGAGCAATGATAGGCACAATTACTATAAAAAAAAAGTGGCAACAGATAAAACCCCACATGTTAAATCTAATTATCCAAGTAACCCTTTTAACATTGGCAACAAAAGATGATTTTGCATACCTTGAGGCCATTGAGGAATGGGTTCTGGGAGAAGAAAAGTATCAGGTTCTCGGGAAGAAAGATCTGAAATTTTGCTCCAACGGAAGCATTTGCATCCAAACATTTTTTTTTCCTCAAATCAATTGTGAAATTCAAAACTAAAATTTAGCATCTCTATAAGAATCAAGAATACCCAATTCTTCTTCCTTCCTGGGAATCAATTCTTGCGTGTTTTGGTAGAAAAATAGTGGACGATGAATGACGACGTCAATTGTTGTTTTCGACTCATATCCAACATTCGTTTATGGGTTATTATGATAAAATTGGCCCATCTCGCTAGCCTCATTTAATTTGGAGAAAACGACTTAAACTTAAAGTGAATTATTATTTTAACATCGTAATTATTGATAGATTTAAAAATATTCATTTAATTGATTAAATAATTGGCTTAATCCATCGGTGGTCCCTTAAAATTGGCATTAATTTTCATTTAGACATCTTAACTGGACTTTGTTCATTTTAGACATCTTGTGTAAGGTCATGATATGTCATTTTAACACTTTTTGTTACATTCAGTAAAAATATGATCGTGAGTGTGTTCCACTCGTGAATGATGTCTAAAGTGTCAAATTAAATGAGGACACTTGTCATTTTGTTCAAAATAATTCTTAAATAATAAACTATCAATTATATATAAAAAAAAGATGGCCAATGGATCGATGACACGTGGCATCTTTTTTCCAAATAATAACAAAATAAAAAGATTTAATCACCTTAAAAATCTTTAAAAGAAGCATCTCCCACCCCACCCCATCGTCTTCTCCAACGTTGCAGAAACAAGCACAGTAGCACACACCCCTTAATCTTCTACCATATACCCGAAATTTTCTCTATCTTTTTTACTTAAATATTGTTCAATCCTTCTATGGTATAACTTTGGTGAACTTGTGTAACTCAATTTTTTTCAAATAAATGCAGCTCCACAAATTTTATTGCTAAAAGAAAATTCTACAGATTTTANTTAAAGTTGGCATTAATTTTCATTTAGACATCTTAACTAGACTTTGTTCATTTTAGACATCTCGTGTAAGGTCATGATATGTCATTTTAACACTTTTTTTTACATTCAGCAAAAATATGATCGTGAGTGTGTTCCACTCGTGAATGATGTCTAAAGTGTCAAATTAAATGAGGACACTTGTCATTTTGTTCAAAATAATTCTTAAATAATAAACTATCAATTATATAAAAAAAAATGGCCAATGGATCGATGACACGTGGCATCTTTTTTTTCCAAATAATAACAAAAAAAAGATTTAATCACCTTAAAAAATCTTTAAAAGAAGCATCTCCCACCCCACCCCACCCCCACCCCATCGTCTTCTCCAACGTTGCAGAAATAAGCACAGTAGCACACACCCCTTAATCTTCTACCATATACCCGAAATTTTCTCTATCTGTTTTACTTAAATATTGTTCAATCCTTCTATGGTATAACTTTGGTGAACTTGTGTAACTCAATTTTTTTCAAATAAATGCAGCTCCACAAATTTTATTGCTAAAAGAAAATTCTACAGATTTTATTGCTAAAAAGAATAAATCTAAGATCCAATGAACTTTTAAAAATACAAATGTGTACGTGTTCATATCACATTGTTAAGTTCCTTTTAATGAGATTATCTCATTTTTTTAGTGACTTTTTATTCATCCCCAACTTTTCATTTGTTTTCTTCAAATTTCAATTTTTTTTTCTCAAATTAAATTGAGGAAGAAGGGCATCATCCTTGGGAAATCTTGGGGAAAAACTCTGTCGTTTGGAATTAGATTCCTCGTTTGTGGCAGCATCAAATATATTTCACCATGGAAGAAGTTCAAGCTTGAGAAAATGGTGGTTAAAAAAAGGGGAAGAAGAAGGAAATATAAAATAAAAATTGGCTAAAAAAGAGTTTGACGCGTGGTTAATTAGTGGGTCACACTCACTATGCTATATCAACAAAAAGTGTCAAAATGACACATCAGGACTTTACATGAGGTGTCTAAAATAAACAAAGTCTAGTTTAGGTGTCTAAGTGAAAGTTGATGTCAACTTTAAGAGGTCACCGATGGGTTAAGCATAAATAATTTAAAAACATCCTTCTTAATGCTGAAATTTAATAATTAAAAAGCCACTTAAGATACATCATACAAGACATTATAAACAAAAGAGTTTAAAAGGTAGCAATTCATACAAAAGAGTTTGACAAAAGCGGAAGTCTAAGCATAAGTCTCAAAGTCATCTATTACATCATAAAGAAATTGATTGAGATGTAACCCATACATCACATACAAAGTTGGAAAACAGAAATGACATGAAAGCAATAAAATGCTCTTGGCCCTCGAATCATGAGGACTCACCAATCTTCAAAAGCCCAAAAGAAGCAACTAGCCACGAGTATGGGGAATATTAGCGTTGGACCCTACATTAGTGAAATAATGTAGACACAAGTATGCATTAGTACATGAAATGTACTAAACATGAGACAATATGCATGATAACATAAGTAACTTAAACTAGTAGATATGATCATAGTGGGACATTTAAAAGCTTTAAAGAAGTGATGACATGAAAATCATGAAAGCATGGTCAAGTATATTAACATAAAGGACATAAGATAAACTTTGAAGAAAACACAGTCATTTTTTGGGATATTAGCTTTAACTGACAATAAGACCATGAGAGCTACATCATGGAATCCGATATATTCCTCATACCTAAAGAAAGGGAAACTACTTGCCAAGGTAGAATCTGTACATATCATCATTTGCTAAAGTGGATTCACTAGCTAGGTCATTTAAAACAATCATACGGGGGCACGTAGTTTGGGACTAGAGGTTGCTACTAGAGACTACCTTATTTGAGTGTAGCACCCCGTATTCAAAAAGACCAAATAACAACTTTTTAGACCTTCCGGGTGTCATCCACGAAGGGCCAACCATGGCCCATGGTGTGGGCCACGAACCGTAGGTGGGTCCGTAGATTGACCCCTCAGAAATGGTCCAGGCATGGATCACGGTGGCACTTACAGACTGTAGGTGGGACCACACCCTGTGGTCTAGTGGCTGTCGACTGGCCAAAAGTCTCTGATCAGACCACGATTGTGCAGGACGGACCGTAGGTCTATCCACGGTCCGTCGATGGTGGGGTCGTGGGTCACTGTTTGGCAGTTATTTTCAGGGACAGTTGGGCCTTTTCCTAATTAATTAATTCTTATACGATGTCGTTTTTCCTACATTTAGAACCCCTATATAAGTCTTTTAACCCTCAAATTCACCCTATTTATTTCATTCTTCCAAATTTCCAAAAGAAAACCACTTCCTCTCAAATATTCTCTCTCTAGAAACTTGAAGAAGAAGAAGAAGGATTCACATGGGGTTTCGAGCTAAGGTTTCAATTTCTCCATTGAAGGCTAGAATTTGGAGTTAAGGTATGGTAGTTTTCATCCATGGATTCCTTTCATCCATGGAGTTCCTAAATCTCTCTATTTCAAAAGGTAGAATTCCCCAATTAAGTTAGGGTTTTCATCAATTATCATGGGTTCTCTTTATTATTGATTTAAATGAGTTAATTATGATCTTCTATGCATGAATTGCTGAATTGCAATGTTTTTTAATGATGAATTCCCATATGAACCCATGTGATCCCTATGTTTTCAAGTTATGAACCATATGTTGATGGATTTTGATCTTCAAGGAAGAGTTTTATGAAATTGAGCATGTATTAGTAGTTTTACATAAATTTATGATGAAATCCATATCTAATTCATGTTTTCTAAGAGTTGATGATTGAAATTGGGTTTTGACCTCAAGGAGGTGAATTATGGACTTATGCATTATTTTATGAAATCTATGCAAATGTTTTAAGGGTGCTTTGAGAGTAAAGTACCAATGATGATGTTGTGTTGTGAAAGGATATTCGTACTAAAACACATACTAGCTTGATGTAAAAGGTTTTCTCACATAGAAATAATTCTTAGGTTGAAAGACTTTCTCACATAATTGAATCAAAGACTAGGAGCTATCTTAATGAAACTAGCTTGAATCGGTCGGCCAAGGGTATCATGAGTAATGAAGTCAAGTAAGAAATGACTAATTCATGGGAATTTATGCTTAGCACCGAGTGGATATTGTATATGAGATGGAAGCCCTCACGTAGTAGAGTCCGAGTTTCCAAAGTGATCTCATGAGACGGAAGTCTTCATGAAGTAAAGTTCGGGTTTCTAGTAGCAATCTCCTTATTCCATAACTATGTGCCCACATAGGTTTATTAGCTAGTGGATCCACTTAAGCTAGAAGTCCAAGGTTCTAACTTAGGCAAGTAGAACAACCTCTTTTCGGTGTGGGGTAGACACAAGATTCCATGGTATAGCTCACATGGTCTCATGTCGGTTAAGGCTATTTCCCACAAGTAATAACGAACTAAGGTTACTCAAGAAGTATCAAGTATGAGTTCAAATATTTTAAAGAAGAAGTTAACTTGCGTTGACCTTGATTTATGACTTATGTTTTATAACTCTTTTATATAATGTTTAACTTGGTCAATGGCATGTCATGAAATGAAATGTCCCTTTTTAGAATGTTTCAAATGTTTTATGCATGGCTATCATACCTGGTACATTGGTTTGTACTAACACATAATCTTGCCTACATTTTCCCCAAATGTAGGGTCCGACAGATAGGTTTTTGAGTCTCGTGGCTAGTTGTTGAGTTTGTGATTTCCCGAGCTTTGGTTAGTTCTCATGCTTCGAGGACAAAGTTATTGTTTCAGTTTCTTTCTTGTATTTCTCTTTTGGACATGATGTATGGGCTAGGCCAAATTTCATTTTATTGTATTAGATGGCTATATTAAGATATGAGTTTAAACTTCCGCTTTTCGTTTTATAAAATATTTTGGACCTGGAATATTGTTTTACTCTTATTATTTTATTTCTTATGTTATGAGAGCTAAGTGGCTTGTATGGAGTCCTTCGGGGTTCTATATGCCATGTAACATCTAGGGGGTATCCCTGGGTCGTGACATTGAGCTTCCACCTGAAAGCCCTCTCGGTGCTATGTCTAAATCCCAACGGAATGGATAAAAATCAAATATCATTTTAAAATAGGAAATGCAATGATCAATACCAATCCACAAAATTTAAGATCAAAACATAGAATAACTTTTTGAACATAATCCAACATAAATGAGAAATTTTTTCTCCAATGTGAATTCATTTGTAAAAAATACCTTTCACAATCATGATCATCATAGTCAATGAAAAATCCTTTTACAATAACATCAATACTTTTCTTTCAAAGCATCATCAACTCATTAACAATAACTTCATGAAAACATGCATATCTTCATAAATCCATAATTCATAGGTTCATCATAGGATCATGGTTGAAAACATAAATTAGGCGTGGGTGATGTTTGCGTAATCAAAACACAACTTTCAATGCAAGTGTCTACGATCGTACAATAGTAAAGTAACCCAACCAAGGGTTGGGGTCGAGTCCCAAGGGAGTGGGCTTGAGAATTAATAGAAAAATAAAATTAAGTTCTAATTAGTGATAGCTTAAAACATTATCGAATATAAACATGTTAAATCTAAGGGGTGACGCAAGCGTCAATTATCAATGGGGGTTTGTGACAAGTAAGCAAAAACAACAAAATGCAAATAGTACTAATCAATGAGAGAAAATTCTTGGGATGTGATAGAAATACGAGATAGACTAAACTATTGGGTACATACTTTTGATAATAAATCTGTTGAATATTTGTGACTAGGCGAGACTATAGTGGGGTAAATTCTCTCTCGAGCAACTTACCCCGAATCAACTCGATTTCTCTCGAACACTGAGTTGCCGCATGAAGAACAACCTCTACCTTAGCCCACTCACTCTCTCAAGCTGAGTGTGTGGGAGAAGGACTAGGGTTCACTCTCTCGAGTTGAACCTCATGTCGACCCAATCCCACTGGCCATCAATTTAGTAGTCTTAGTTTTACGACCTCTCTCTCGAGCAAGCCGAAAACACAAAGGTGAAATCGTATTTGCAACTACAATTTCATTAAGTTCCACCACAACTACTAAACGAAATCACATTTACACAACAAATAAACCATCAACAAGCAAGACCCAACAGATAATCTAACCCATATTCACAGAATCACACCCCAAGAATTAGGTTTTAGCTAGACATGTAAAAGAGATAGAAATTTATACCAATATGAGTTTGCATTCAAATGGGTATGAAGATTTAAGTCTGAAAACAAGCAAAGAGTGAAGAATCCACAAGACCCAAGTCCAAATTCTTGGAGTTGAAACCCTTTGAATCTTCAAGTTCTTCAAACCCTCTCCAAACTTAGAACTCAAAATTCTATGTTAAAAATTTCTATATTAATTAAAAATATGATATTAAGCTACAACTCTCAACGAGTATTTATAGTTTTCAAAAATATGTGCTGCAGCGGATCATTCAGCGTCGTTAGTCGAGATCGTCGATCAACTCGGTGATCCACCCTTTGGTAGGTTTCATCGCTGTCTTGCTCTATCCTTCAGCATCGTTGTGTTTTGGATCATTGGGCGACATAGTACTGCTTCGCAAAACTGCTCGGTGACACGCCGACTGCTTTTTTTCACCGCCGATTTGATCCTTTCTTTCAGGGCTCAGCACAATGGAACAAAAGGCGAGGATAAGACCTTTTGGCAACTCGCCGAATGGGTTCGGCGATTCTCGGATCTTCATTTCTTCGTTCTTTCAGCTGCCTTTGTTCCTTTTTTGCTAAGTAGTGTCCATGCTTTCCCTCAAACTCCAAATACCTGAAACTTAAGGGTTTTTCATCAGATATTGAGATAAAATATGCATTTGAGGACACTAATTCTATCAAAATATAGCCCTAAATGAGTCCAATTTGTGGACTCATCAACACCCCCAACTTAAACTTTTGCTTGTCCTCAAGCAAACTCAAGTTCAGCTGTTCAAAAAGGGAATTTCGAACTGTGCTACACACGACTCAATCATGAATGCACATAACAAGACTCAATTTACTTATGCAAAGATCAAATGTGCACTCAAAGAATCAAGTTGTGACTCACCAATATCAAAGTATCTCATGCTCACAATACTTGCTTAAAATGCAAGTTCAAGCTCAACCAAAATGTTCAAATGCCCTCACACAAGGAATGATTCCATATTCACACACAAATGTTTAATCATTTAAAGTTCCGGAATCAAATGCAACGCTCACCCTCACAAAGAATAACACAATGCATAATTTCACCATAGGTTTGCCCGTATTTTCCAATCAACACTTGCTTCAGCTCACTCAAGATCAATAAGGTCTTTTCAAGGCTTGTAATGGGGTTGAGTGCAAATGTATGATCATTTAGGCTCAGTGACTTTCATTCTCATGAAATGTGGTACTCACAACACTTCCTTTCCTCTTCCTTTATCATTTTCTTTAGTGCTCATAAGTCATCTTATTATTCACTTTCCATGAATTGTTTGGAAACCCCATTTCCTTTGTACTTTATTCCACAACTTTCTTTTCCATTCTTTTTTTATTTTATTTTATATGGAGGGGTTCCATTTTTCTCAAAACCATGGGTAAGAGGAGACTTTCCTTGCACTTCTTGACTTACCCTTATCTTTTCACCACACACCCAACTTAGGCTTTTGGCCTAAGTTGGCTATTCAACTAATCACAACTTCATGAGGATTATGAGTGATGGATAAAGAAAGGTCATTGTTTTCATCAAGTTTCTTCCAAAGAAAGGGAAAGCTCAAGGGGTGTTCAAAAGCGGTTCACACACTCACAAGATAGGTCACAAAAGAGGTATATGTCAAATTGGCTCACACTCTTAGAAGTTGCCTAAGATCATATCAAGAGATAACATCACTTTGTCGACCGGACCAACGGGCAAATTCTAGGATCCATCATGCATAGTTCATAGATAAGCTCATCACACTAGGCATTGACATTATAAGTCAAACAAGACTCCACATTTTCGCTAGTGTGCAATGATCATCACAAGAGACTCGATTCGATACTAGGCTAGTCATAACGAGATGCAAAGAGTTCACATATTGTTTATGCAACTTCATTTGGCCTCATCGTAGCCGCGCATTCATGTTCGTTTGATTGAGAGCACTATTCAAGTCATCGGTATTAATCAGAACCGAAACTCAAATTTTGCAAAAGAACAACCACATTCAACACACGAGAGGTGACAAGTTTTTTTTTCTTTTTTCGGAAGGGTCAAAATCATTTTACAATTTAAAACACGGAGCCACAAACTCAAACCTTTCATGAAAGCAGTATTTAACACAATTATAGCTTACAACTCAAATACATAAGCAAAACACAATTCACGAATAGCACACAAAGGTGGGCCTCACCCCACCACAAATAAAAGCAATTTGTCCTCAAATGCAATTAACACAAAATCCAAAAGTCAAAATAAAGTAAGACAGAGAGGAAGGTAAAGAAAAGATCCTGTCTATAGAGTCTCTCCATATATCTGGGCATCAGTTCCCGATGCCTTACCCTGAGCCTGGGCATCAGTGCCTGAGGTCACCTCAGGGGGAACATCAGTGCCAGCTTCACCAAGGTTTGTTGATTGTGAGTCTGCCAGAAAGACATGCACCGCTCTGCAAAATCCCCTGGCCCATGAAGGAGTATTAGGGTCTAGGGTAATGGTTTTCCTTGCAGGAGTGGGCCTCTTGCCCTTGTCTTTCCTAGTAGTTGTGGATAGTTTCGAAGCTTTTCCTTTCGACGTAACTGCATCTTTCTTTATCGCAATTCCTTTGGACTTCTCTTGAGCTGGCGTTATTCTTTCAGCAGCTTTAGGTTTTGTCATATCTGTAAAATCTCGATGAGAAGTTAGAGAAATATTTGAAAAAGGCACTGATAAACTTTGCTGACTCTTTTGGCGAGTCACTGATATCATTCGGCGTAAGGCTGGCAAACGGACAGGTTTTTGACCGGTCTAGTCCGGTTCTCGTACCGATAAGTCTGGTACCGGTAAGGAACCGATCTTATAAGGTACCGAAACGGAACCCGGTTTTTTATCCGATTGATCCGGTTCGGTAAGAATCGGTTCTGGTCCGGTTGAACCAGTTCAACGGTCTTTTAATTTTTTATTTATTTTTTATTTTTTATTTTTAAGTGAACGTTAAAATTGAGCCGTTTGGCCGGGCCCCAAAACGGCTCAAAACACCCCTGACCCCTCTCTAACCCCTTAACACTATAAATATACCCATATTCTTTTATTTAAATCATAAATTCACAAATTATCTCATTAACATCTTACAAAATCTCTCAATTTTCAATCTCTCATAAATTCATAATTATTATTTTGTGATATTGGCTTGGAGTTCGGATTTTGGAGATTTATTTGAAGTAAATCGAAAGCTTCAATTGGCATCTCTCAATTCCGGCTTTGGTTATACGTCTACTTTTACGTAGACGTTCAGTACATTCGTTCCAACTTTAATTTTTTATTTGTTTATTAATTAAGTAATTTTTTTTTGTTATATTATCTTGCTTGTTTTTCATAATATTAATTATTTTAAACTTGAACATGAATTTGGAAAAATATAGTGGTAAAAGACCAATGTCAAAAAGAAAAAATAATAGGGGTGGAGGAAGTAGTTCTAATTCTAAAAATTTTCCACCTCCTAGATTTAGAATTAATACTAATGATTATACTCATGTTGATGAAACTTCTTTTACACAAGACTCACGACCTATTGAATTTAATTCCAAAAATGAAGTAGATCATGAAACTTTAAAGAGATGTTTTACTAATTTTGAGGAAGAATTAGATGAGGAAGTAGAAATAAATGAGGAAGATGATGAGACCCCTACCCCTACTAGTCCGGCTATCGAATTACCGGAACAAGATGAAGTCCCCTCTGTACCTACTTTTTCAAAGACCGTGGTACGTGTTAAAAGATCTTTAGTATGGAAATTTTTGGTACAAAATGAGGAAAAAACTACAGTTACTTGCACGAAAAGTAAATTGATCATGAAACGTGCAACTACGGGTACACAAGGGGGAACGAGACGACTAAGAATACAAAGTGTAATAAAGAATTAGCTCACCTAGATGATATAGAAAGGGCTAATAGAAATGGAATACCCATACCTGAAAATTCTATGGGAGTTAGAGGTTCTAATATGGTTCAAAGTGTATTAAATATGACTAACCCGGCTAGCCGAAGCACACACCGCACATATAGTAAATAAAAAGATCGTCGAGAATTAGCTAAAATAGTTGCTGTTTGTGGTTTGTCTTTTTCATTTCCTTCACATCCTGGTTTTATTCAGTATATTCGGGAATTGTATAACCCAGATTATGAAGGTATTCCAAGAAGTACAATTAAAAGTGATCTTTTTAAATATCAAAAAGAATATTGTCATTTTCTTCGTTGTTTATTTGTTTATTATGATGGTAGATTATCTATTACTTATGATATGGGACGTAGTCCTAATGGTAATGATTATTTTACAATTACTGTCCATTGGATTGACCATGCATGGAACATGCAAAAACGAATATTAGAATATAAATATGTTGAAGAAACTAAAACCGGTTCTTATATAGCAACAAAAATAAGCTCTATTTTACAATTTTATGGAATATGTGATAAAATAATGAGTGTCACTTTAGATAATGCTTCTAATAATTTAAAAGTAATTGATTATTTAAAATGTAGACTTTTTCCAATTGATAATGATTCTTTTCATATTAAATGCGCTGCACATGTGTATGATTTGATAGTAAAAGATGGTATTTCTCAATTTGGAATTTCTTGTGAAAAAATTAGACTTGCTTGTAATTGGATTTTTAAAGCTGAAATAAAAGCTAGAATTACAGAAGTTAAAAATCGTTGTAAAGAATGTGGACTTGAATATAGAAAAGTTCCAAAAGAAGTATGCACTAGATGAAATTCTTTATTTGAAATGCTTCAAGTTGCTTATATTTATCAAGAGCCGGTACAATTAGTTTTTAATGCTCATAATGCGGACCCGAATTTGAGAATTGGCTATGAAGATTGGGAAAATACAAAAGAACTTATTGAATTTTTAAATGTTTTTTATAAAGCAACAAATGCTGCTTCCGGTCAATATTATCCAACTATTTCTTCTGTTTTAGTAAATATTTGTGCTATTTCATCTGAATTTGCAAAATATAAAGGAAAGATCGATTTGAAGATTCCCTTACTTTTATGATTGAAAAATTCAAAAAATATTTTTTCCTATTCCTCAAATCTATTTGACTGTTACTACTTTCAACCCAAATTACAAATTAAAGGGTGTTGAAAGAATGGTTGAAAAGATTTATGCAAATTTAGAAATTAAAGATGATGAAACTCCTAGTATTGAAGATTGTAAAAGTAGCATATATATAAAAGCTAGAGAGTTATATAATACATATAAATCTATGGAAAAAAAATATTCCAATAGTTGAACCTCCATCTTATAAACCTATAAGTGATGATACGGATGATTGGATGGATGATTATCTTGAGCTTGAATCATCTACTAATAATGATTTTGATCTATATTTCAATCAGGCACGGGAAAAGATTAGGCATGAAGAAGGACAACTTCAAGCTCCAATATTAGTATGGTGGAAGAATCGTGAAAATCAATTTCCGACCCTTGCTAGGATTGTTCGAGATGTGCTAGCGATTCAAGCATCATCGGTCGCTAGTGCGGCGAGATTTATGATTGGACGTCATCAATATTCATTAGCAAATGATAGTTTGGAAATATCGGTGTTGTTTCGAGATTGGGTCAATACCGAAAGAAGAAATACCAGACTATCACAATTAAATAGCCAAATAGAAAACGAAATAGATGAAATATTTGGTGATAATAGTGATGATGGCATGGAAGCAATGGAAGAAGAACGACAAATACAAGTTCCAAAAAATGTTTCTTTTGAAATGATACAAAAGTTACGAAAAGATTTTAAAAAAAATTTCAATTGTTAGTACAATAATTAATATTCAATACCTAGATTATGTACTCTTTGTCTCTTTCTAATATTTGTATTGTACAATTTATTTATTTGAATAAATATACGGCTATTCGCCTTGATTTTCTTTTAAAATAGTCTCTTATATTTAATCCAAGTCATTTTAGAAATTTAATCTTCAACTATTTTAATATTAGTTTAAACTTTAATATAAAATTGAATTTTAAGGTTTAAACTTTAAATTCAATATAAACTTTAAACTTTAAAGTCAATTTTAAACTTTAAATTCAATATAAACTTTAAAATTTAAAGTCAATTTTAAATTTTAAAGTTTAAAGTTTAAACTTAAATTCAATTGAAACTTTAAAGTAACTTTAAAGTTTAAAGTTCTAAATTGATGTTTTTTAATAATATAATTTTATTAATTAATAATATAATATTATATAATAATTAAAGTTAATAATAAAAAAAAATTTATCGGTACACAATGATCCGGTAAGAACCAGTTCCGGTCCGGTCTAAACCGGTTCCTATCCGGTAACTAAGGGACCGGACGGAACCTTTGGAAATTTACGGTAAAACCGGTTCTGGTAAGAGCTAGTTCCAGTAACTAAATCCGGTAACGAGGACCGGTTTCGGTACCGATTCCGATAAAACCGATCCTGTTGATCCGGTCCTGTCCAATTGCCAGTCTTAATTCGGCGATCTAGAGTTCGTCTGTTGAAAGCTACAGTGCACAGAGATCCAGGGGAGTTGGCAAGGGTAAAACGAGACTTTCGGTGAGTCGCCGAAAGTCTTTGGCGACTTTCAACTTCTCGTCGAAAGTCTTTGGCGACTTTCAACTTCTCGCCGAAAGTTACAGAATTAACAACATATTTATCATTAAATTAAAGGCGAGATAGGGACGTTAGGCGAACCGTCGAGTGGTTCGGCGAGCTTGACCCAGCTCGCCAAATGGCTTAACGTACCTATTTTCAACCGACCTTCTTGAATTCAACCCTGTAATCCCTGAAGACAAAATCAAAGTATACACTAGTACGATCAAGGTATGACCCATAGCACCCAAACACAACCCTTTAAATTTTAATCCAGATTAGGGCATACAATCATTGGAATTCAATAGTCAGAATCACTGGAATTCAACAGTCATAACCGGAATGACATTCTTTTGAATGCAAATGTTCTATAAGGGAAAGTAAAAATGGTTTTCTCTTGGTCTTCAGGCGCAATAGATCGTAAAAGGATGCAGGGCATAAAAAAGTATGCGTTAGTACGTGGAATGTACTGAGTAACTAAGGGACACTAGCATAATCATAAAATTTCATAACGAGGATAGTAAAATAAGGTTGCCAAAATCATATGCATAGTGAAAAAAACTAAAGAGAAAATAGTTGGAGTTCCTGTCTCAAAACCATTTGCAGTCTTTCTTCAAAAGCATATATTGAAATTAGTCTATTTCAATAGTCCTGCATAATCATAGTTGTAAATAACATACTTAAAGTGAATCGAGTAGAGTTAAGAGCATACAGTAAGAAAAATGTATAAACTGGGGAGTTTCTTATAACTGACATACACCATGTGAGCTCATGATGTTCAACAACTAACCTAGTTGGGAGGGCTGACCTACACCTTACCAGAGTGTATGCCCATATCATATCTATGTGGATCGACTAGTCTGAGCTTCTCAGGGCTAAATGGTCATCCGACAAGGCGGTAAAACATAATCCTACAGTGGAACGTAGTTATGGGACTTGGATTTTCCAAAACCTATGGCTTCTGAGTACTAAATAGTTGTCCCAAAACAACATTTATTCATATAATGCTCATAGGTATGAAAACCATTTATCAGTTTGAATCATATATGAGACTAAGCTCCAAAGTCATATCCAAAGTAACCTGAATTTAGGTTGAAATTCATATCATAAAAGTCTTCATGATTAAAAGTCATAAATGTTTTAAGGAACCATGGAATCATGCTAAATAAGTACAATAAAGTTTTTAAATCAAAATAAGTACAATAAAGTTTTTAAATCAAAGCGAAATGATGAAACATGAAGTAATGAAGAATACCCTAAGTTCACAAAAAGTCTTTGCTTGGCTTCTAAGAATCTCGAAGAGCTCTTGAAAATAAAAATATTTTAGGTATGAGAGTGAAGATATACTCTCATTGAAGCCTTACGTACCTTATTAGGGAAGCTTGATGGAGAATCTTGAAAGATGAACCCTAGCATTGATGTTTCTTGAAGTTCTTGTGGGTAGAATTTTAGGAGTGAATGAGGGAATTTAATTATGAAAAACTGATTTTTTACGCATTTAGGACTATTTAGAGGACTCCCTAATGATTTTTAGGACAATAATACCCTTATAAAATAAATAATAAGAATTAGAAGTTGGAATTTTATTCCTGCGGACATTGAGGTCCGTATTCACTCTGTATCGCGGAGCCATCGTGGAGCTTCTTCCAGGTCAGAGCGTCTTTTGTAAACTAGTCATAACTTCTTACTCCAAATTTTGATTGATGCAAACTTGGCGGCGTTGGAAAGAAGACTCATAAACCTTTAATGTGATAGGTTAAATGTCACCTAACTCTTAATATTCTAAGAGATATGATTGTTTGAAGTTGAACCTTATATGGACTCATGCAAAAACTTAGCCGATAGAAATATTTTGAATTAGTCTTGGTGTTAGAGATCCCTTATGACCCTAAATCACTCCTCATACCCTTTCTACATTCGGTAAAGAGCCTTAAAATACATGTACAAGTAGGACATCACTCGGTTCAAGTTTATATACTTACGACAAACGATTAAGATTCTAAGAGTAGAGTTGAGAGGTGTTACACATAAGCATTAAAGAGTATTCTAAAACAATATGTGAATTTAAAATTCAACACTTGTCTTTGAAATATACATAAAGACATAAATTAAAGATAAAGCTTGAATGATGATACGACAAAGATCTCACCACAACCTCGAAGCTCAAACATTGCATGATCAATTCAGCTGTCTCAATTACCACTTATACTAAGGGCTGCAAAAAAAGTTTACAGAAGTAGGAGCGAGTACAATCCATATGTACTCAATAGACTTGGTCGACTAAGTATAAAGTAATTAATCAAACTTATGAAATAAACTACAAAACACTTCCTCTTGTATACAAAAAAGTCTCATTCCGACATCAGTGCCGCCAATTAATATAAGAACAATGCGAGTAAAGTAAGCACGTAAGGTTACAAATAATTTCTCATATCAGCAGGCAAATTACAGAACAAACAAAGTTAGCCAATGCAATGCAATCCAATGAGGAAATGATGTGATGGAACCAAAGTTGTCGCACAACCTCTCGTATACACCTTGCTAGGTATTAACTTCTTGACAAGGACCCATGAAGGACTCTCAGTCCATATACCAATCTCATAATCTCAATATCTCATTATTTTGCAACTTAACTCATGGTCAAGAATAAAAGTAAGGTGTCTCATTTTTTTCTCTCAAAATAGTACTTCTCTAATTTCTCATACTTCCATGATCAATGCTATGAAGAATGAGGATGAATGCATTACAACACAGACAACATAGAGGCATAATCAATTCAACATAGGTCTAAAAGAGTCCAAAATCCCCAAACTCAATGAATCATTATATAAACCCACGCATGGAAAAATAGTAAAAATAATTCATTTGAAATAAGCCGTAACCATTCGGAAACATTCTTTTCATTTAAGATGTGACCAAAAACAAGTTCAAGCCTCTAAATTGGGCATTTCAAGTAAAAATGCTAGAATAGACAACTCAACCCCTCTGTCAGGCAAATCTCATGTATCACATGCTCTCAAAGCACATAGTAGTATCATATAAGCCTCTCACACGGGCTAAGCATTACAAATAAGCCCCTCACAGGCGAAGCAATACAGTCTACAATTTCTAACATCTTAATCTCATACTACGATCCCATCCAATATTCTAGTTCATAAGAAAGATTAATTACTTAACCGAGTATAGAAGAAGGATAAGCCAAACGTACCTCGAAAGTTGAAACTTCACTTGAATAACTCTACCGGTACTTTTCCTCTATCAACAGTCTCAGAAAGATCTCCAACTATCGAAAATGGAAGATGATCTAAGATCATCCCAAAAACTCTTCAAAATCAAAAAAATGGTAAAGTCAGAATTTTGTTAGAAATTCAAGAGAAAAAACTCTATGGGTGAAAACCCAAGTGAAAACGAGTCCAAATTGATGATCAAATTGAGTAAGAACCATTTTTTCACCTATAAGGGAAATACTCAAAAAATGTCATTTGAAACGCATTTTAGAACGAGAAATTTTGGAAAACTTCTATCAAAATCAGTTCACCCACAATACAAGGACTTTAAATCCCAAGAATCAATGAAAACTCATTCCAAATCAACCTTCAAATCAACCATTTTTTATTTCTCTAGGTTTAGGTTTAGAATCTCCGGTTTGTGGATAGAAATCATGAAGTATGAAAGAGATATTCTTGGGAAACAAGTAAAAGAAGCCTAGAAATGCATACCCAATAATTAAGAGAGAGAAAAATATAGGAAACCACCTTAGACGGACCTTTCTAGCTCCCAAAATGTCAAAAATAAGAAATGGTTTCGAATAGATATTTAACTCAACGATTTGGTCGCTAAAACCCATTTTTCGTCGCTAAAATTGTGCTTCAACAACCTTTAAAACATCGTTTTGACCCTCGAAACTCATTTAAAACCCAATCAACATGAACCAATAGTGCAAAGTCGTCATTAAATATGTTTTCTGAACCAATGAAATCGTCGAATTTCATTAAAAAATGTTATGACCAAAATACCCCTCGAACCCATTTAGGCCAAAAATTCAACTTTTTACCTAAATACCCTAATCACAACCTAAGGTCTCAAGACTCTAACTTTCCACCCTAAGAAGCCAAACTCAATGTTCCGGACTCAATACTACTGATAGAGTCATCGTCTAATGCTCAAATCTCATAATGTTGACCAAAATCAACTATTCCAATATAATTCAACTCAAATGGCTCAGATCCATCAAAATCTCACCCGAACGCATCGGGGACAATACCAACCATTCCCGCAACATATACTAAGCATAAAAACATTAAGAGTCTGTTTGGAAAGTCACCTGGTAATTGGAATTGGTTTAATTACTAGGGTAGTAATTACCAACCTAGTAATTACATTGACCTGTTTGGTTACCACAGTGTAATTACAGTGTAATTTCCTTTGTCCTGTTTGGTTGGACGAATGTAATTACACAGTTAAATTTTAAAATAGATTAGATTTTGAATAAATAATATTACTATGTATAACTGATTGTTAGAATCGATTTTCTAATTTATTATTATTATTATTATTATCAGAAATTAACGAAAAAAAATTAATTCTCATATTTATTTTAATCTCAAAAACTAATAGGAGAAAATACAAAGATAAAATTCATCTATAATCTACCTAGACATTAAAATATGAAAGTAAAATGAATCAAGAAAGAAATATTACTTGAAAGAAGAAGTACAGGGTTTGTTGCTGTGCCGTTCTTAGAAATGAAAATGTCCAGACAAAAAAGGAAGAAGTGTCTTGGTATTCCAAACAAAAATATATTAAAAAAATATAATATTAAAAAATTCATGTAATTACATGGTGTAATTACACTCAATTCCTTACCCTCCCTTGGAAATTGAGGAGTGTAATTACTCCCCTTCAATTACATCCAATTCCCCTCCTACCAAGAAATTACTTGGTCTACCAAACAGGAGAAAGAGAGTAATTACACCAATTCTCAATTCCATTGTGGCCTTCCAAACAGGCCCTAAGGGAAAGGCCAAAATGGTCAATTCACACATAAAATTAATTTCTTATTAAATGGAACATTACGAGCCTATAGGCTCAATAGGGTTAACTAAGGAAAATATTTAGGTAGATATACACTGTAGTAAAAAAAATTGTATGTTAAAACAAGAAAATGGCTTGATCGCATCCAACAAGTTCAATTTTTCATACACACTAGGCAAGTTCTAGATGTTTTAACATGAACGAAAACACAAATGTTCACTGTACGTGGCACATTAATAGTTTTAAACATAGTTACCTAACTATAATCTTTACAACTGAACACCTTGAATGTTATACATTATTAAGCTTTAATTTTGTTTTAAAAGTCTTTCATACCATTTTCACAAAAACAAAAATAGTCACATTTTTCAAACAATGCTCCAAACTTTCCAAAAAAATTACTATTGAATCTGGAGAAACAACGCAAACCTGATTCTCACATTAATCAAATTTATAGGCATGTTTTTTCGAGTTCGGTGATTTAAGTTTAATTTTTTTTTTTTAAATATAAATTCTTATTCAAGTAAATGAATGAGTTTTTATCCTCATTAAAAACAGTGTTTATCCTTATTCAAAAAGAAAAAAGATTAAGTTTTATTACTTCGCATTTCAAGCTTTGTAAGTTGCACACGATACGTAGGTAGCCCTTTTCAAGTTTGGTCATTTTTATTCAAAATACAAAGTTTGTTTATTTATTTTACTACTCACACTTGATTCTCATCACCTCGATGAGATACACAAACAAGGCTTTTGGGTTGGTTATTCGTTTAAAAAATAAACGAAAACTCCATCTTTGAATTAGTAATGATCTAATTCATGTTTAACATGCTATTTAGATAACCTTTAATAGGTTCGATTGATTTGTATCAAAATTACGAAAGAGAAAGGAAACACAAAAAATAATAGAATAAGGAAGGTGTTAAAGTGAATTCAACTAAAATATGAGATGAAACATGAAAGAATTCTGAAATCCCAATACATATCCGGTGAAATCCCACTAATAAGATTTGGGGAGGGTAGAGTGTATGCAGACCCTACCAGTACCTCGTGGAGAAAAAGAAGTTGTAATCGCAATTTACTAATAATAATATTATTTTGTAGAGCATTGATCACAATTTCTAAGTATCCAAATTCAAATTTAAATTTAATAGTTTCTCCAAAACAAATTAACTTATTAATAATTACTTTAATATTTTTAGAAATAAAAATGTACTACTTAAATCAAGTTAAAATTAAAATACGATATTCAGTTAAACATGCCTTATCAAATATGAGTAAGTGAGTTATATTTTTATTTAAAAATATTTAGTTAAAAATTTAACGATTTTAGTTCTTACAAGGAGGAACCAACATTACTGTCAAGTTCAACTATATTTGATTAAGGCATGAGTTGTCTCTCTAATACCCACTTCTTATTTAATTTGATTTAAATAGAAAAGATACAAATATAGAAAAGACATAAATTACTTTGTGATTAACAATTTAAAGGTGATTAATAAATAATAAGTATTTTAACAAATGTTTGTTTCCTTCATAATCTAAGATAAGTTAGTAGACCTGGGGATTCCTTTGTTTAGAGATATTAAAGATACTGCAATATTAATATCGTAAGACAAATTCTAGATACTATAATATTGGCACACAAATAGGTCAACTAACACATCAATGAGTGAAATCGTCCTTTATGGATGCATCTAAAAACCTATATATAGCCAAATGGGAAACCATTAGAATGTAAAATTTTCATTTGCTCTAAACACATATTTTGTCTAAGCTTCTTGCATCTACGAAAAAAAGGCTCAGCATTACAACATGTCCTCCATCTTATTGCTTGCATTTATATACTTTATGCATGACCACATAACAACTACAACTGTATGTCACATTCTATAGTCCCCTAGTTTCTCAAAGCCTAAGACCCCTAGTTTCCCAAATCCCCAAGCCCCTTCTTTCTCTAAGCCACAACCCTAGTTTCTCAAAGCCCAATACTCCTACTTTCTCAAAGCCCGAGACCCCTAGTTTCTCAAAGCCCGAAACCCCTAGTTTCTTAAAACCCGATACCCCTAGTTTCTCAAAGCCTGAGACTCCTAGTTTAACAAAGCTTGAGACACCTAGTTTCTCAATGCCCTCGACCCCTAGTTTCTCAAAGTCCGATACCCCTTCATTATCAAAGCCCCAAACCCCTAGTTTCTCAAAGCCTAAGACCCCTTCTTTCTTAAAGCCGGAGACCCCTTCTTTTTCAAAGCCCGAAACACCTAGTTTTTCGAAGTCTAAGACCCCTAGTTTCACAAAACCTAAGACACCTAGTTTCTCAAATCTCGAAACCCTAATTTCTCAAAGCTCGAGAACCCTTCTTTCTCAAGGCCCCAAATCCCAAGTTCCTAAAAAACGTAGACCCCTTCTTTCTCAAAGCCAGAGAAACCTTCTTTCTCAAAGCCCGAGACCCATAGTTTCTCAAAGCCCGAGACCCTTTCTTTCTCAAACCCCGAGACCCCTAGTTTCTCAAAGTCCGAGACTCCTAGTTTTTCAAATCCCAAGACCCCTTATTTCTCAAAGCCCGAGACCCCTAGTTTATCAAATCCCCAGACCCCTAGATTTTCAAAGCCCCAAACCCCTATCTTTTCAAAACCCCAATCCCCTTCTATCTCAAATCCCTAGACCCCTGCTTTCTCAAAGCTTGAGATCCCTACTGATTACAAAGTTAAAAATTCCAAAACTTTCTAAACCAATTTTGTAAACTTCTTTGTGATTAACTTTGGTATTTGTCATTTGCCATGACTAGTGCTGGCTAATGGACGAGTTATATCGCATATGGGTGAATCGAAAATATAATAGATATGAGTGGACAAAATATTTGACTCGTTGGTATTTAATGCGAATAAAGAAATGGGTTGAATGATAGATAATATTATAATCCACATTTTATCTACTTATATACTGTACAAGAATGAAATTTGCTATCAAATAAAATGAGTCACTTTCTTTTCAGCTTTAATTTTGATAATTTAGCTTAAGTTGATTTTCCTCATGACTATCTTTGATGTTTGCTTCTCTTTTTAGGCATGT
This sequence comes from Solanum stenotomum, assembly GCF_019186545.1. Classification (NCBI taxonomy): domain Eukaryota; kingdom Viridiplantae; phylum Streptophyta; class Magnoliopsida; order Solanales; family Solanaceae; genus Solanum; species Solanum stenotomum. The sequence continues at coordinate 8,574,353 of NC_064288.1, read as the reverse complement.
GCAGATGTGATAGTTTCTAATTTTGGTACATAGTTTTTGATAATATAATTGTAGATGCTAAAATTGAAGTAAACTAGAAAATAAGTTATATTATATATACTCTAATAATTTGGTATTAACTTACTTTGAAAGAAAATAATAAGCGCAAACAATGGCCAAAAAAATAGGAGGAATTTTGAGTTTTATATATTTTTCTTTGCAAATTTGAATGTAGAAATGAGAAAAAGGAAATTCGTAAAATCATGTAAGAATTTGCTTTACTTTTAATATAATGTGCAAAGAATATTTTGTTTGAAAGAAGAATAACTCATATATCTATAATCTACTAACCAAAAATCTTGTCTCACTCTGCACATTATTTTTTTAAATGAACAAAAAACTTATCCATATTAACATTGACACATTTTTGGTTGGAACAAAATATATCAAATACTCACTGCTAGGATAAAAGAATTTATTTTCGGTCTTTGATCTCGAATGTCCTATGCTTCTCAGTTTATTAAGTCTTACATGTACGTAAATATTTTATGGTGTATTAAAGTTATTAACCATGTGCCTTTTTGGAATTACTTTGTGAAGAATATAAACTCAAACACATAGTATGCAGATCACTGAATTTTGTTTTACGAGTAAAATTATGTAATCACATTCAAAGACGCACTACACCATATAAAACAATAATATCAAATTGTAGCTTGTCACGGAATTGTTCCAGTACTTTTTAGAGAAGAAATCTTCACTAAAAATTTAAAGAAATTGGAGAAGGTAGAAGAAAAAATATATTTTTGTCATTCTTGTTTGTTTTTTCGAACGCAAAAGTTCCTGCTTACTTTACAAACACAAGACACCAGTTCAGGCTGAGTCCTAATCATTGTGTCTTTTTATTATTTAATAATTATATAATTATTTATTTTTAATATGAACGCAGATTGACCGACATAAGTGATCCGAATCAAATAACTTCATCTCCCACTCACACGTGCAGGTGGGTCTATACTCATTCCTATTATGTAAGTTCCTTACTTGACGACTAAACAATATGACTAGTCCACATCTCGAGAGCTTTATTGTTACACATATGTTAGGAATATATTATATCTCTATCAATGAAATGTAGAGTGGATTCTAATATTTTGTACCCAAGATCATTTATCATTTAGATGTGTTCATTGTGCAAAATTGGAGATATTGTGTCTCCTAAAGCCTCTTGGCTCAATTAAGAGAATATCACTGTAAGTCTTTTACAACACTTGTGTGCCCGAATTAATTTTATTCGTTCATAAAATACCTTAGGTTAACTATACTATCTCTAGATCAAGACATTAGATGGAGGTTGGTAGCTCCGTATCCCTATTAATTATTATTTTTCCTAATCATAACATATTTTGTCTAGCAAGTCAGAATACGAGGGAGTTCTTAATATTACAACTATTAAAAATAGTATTTACAAAAGAATCTTAATACACAGTGATCACCCATTTATGGTCGAGGTAAAACGCATAGCATGAACCCTCGTGTCGCAGACTCCATTTGTATAGTCTAATTGGACGTGTTTTTTTTTGGGACACTTCACTTTATGTTCCAATCCATCTTTTGGGTCTTTCCTTGTTGTTTTTGGACCGAAATCAACCTAATCATATATATTAGCTCATCACAATAAATATTCAATAAATACATGGATATTCATAGGATATAGTACTCTGAACATAGCTAAACTATGAGTAAAATGAAGTGATTAGATGCGTAAATACATCTCAGATCAACACCACACACCTATAGTTGTTGTTCGTCCTAGAAGAACTCATCATATCCTCTATAGACCCAATACTTTATCAGTGCTAATTAGACAAGGTTACTCACAAGTCTGATTGACATATATAGTTTAATCATGATTTAGAATTTACTTACTCAAGAAAACTCTATCAAACTCAAGACTTCTAATGCAAACATTATAACTTCTATATAGAGAATTAAGTTATTCATTAAGTAACCAGTTCTAACTTCCAAGTGAGGGGTGCCCTCACTGTCAAAGAATTTCTCTTTTTCACTCATTATATATATTAAACGAAACATACCATAGGCTTTTCAGTAGAGTATTATATAATCAATCAAAGCATTAAACAGTAGGATCAAAAGGACTTGTTCGAATTGTAATGTCAATTAATGAACGGGGTATAATTATTTGGTTAAACTAGTGACTACTCAGGTCCGTCTCAACAAGTTTTAGCGCCTACATCAAAATTGTAAAGAGGCCTTTTATTTTAGTTGACAAGTATAAGTTGAATAATTATAACATACTCAATGTAATCTCACAAATAAGGTCTGGAGAGATAGGATATATGCAAATATTATGATGTAAGAATATAAAGAATGTTAATTTTGAGTTAAAAATATATAATATAAAGTTAGAATGATAAAATCTAACTCAAAAATTTTAAAAATTCATATAATGATATCGAAATATTGCACCGAAATTGATAAGTTGATATTATGATATTAAAATAGTATTGATTAGTTTTAGTGCTTGAAATTTGAGGAAGACAACAAAAAACAAATTTGATCTTTTTATAAGCACACAACAATGAACAATAGATTTTGAATAATAGGGAAAGTTTGACTGTTTGGGAGATTTTAGAATATTTAATAATGCCAGAATAAATTTAGTGAAAAGGGAATAAGAAAAACTAACTATAAGAATAATGTTGGTTCATGAAAATCGTTAGAATAAAAATGAAGCGACAAAATATATTGTCACGTAAGAAATAATAATACAATTAACTAAACATTATTTCATTTCTCAATTATTACAACGATCTTTGTATTAAATGAGGTAAAGAAATAATAGTATTTTTAGTCCAAGAATTATTTCCATATATATATATATATATATATATATATATAGGAGGAACTTGAGGCTACTGATGTGGCCATCTTTTTTCTTCACAAACAAGACCAGTGCATCCCTTGGTGAGACACTAGGCCGAATGAACCATTTATTCAACAAATCCTCTAATTGCTCTTTCAACTCCTTCAACTCAGCCAGACCCATCCGATAATCATAAACAAAAATGGGATTGCTGCCCAACTCCAATTCAATCACAAAGTCAATATCACGATCTAGAGGAACACCTGATAAATTTGTAGGAAAGACATCTACAAACTCTCTTACCATCCTCGTGGTCTCTAAAGAAGACAGACCCTTGGTAAGATTTGGACATGAGCCAAATATCATTAAAAAAACCCTTTTCTATCATGCAATGATTAAGGATAAACGATATCACTCCCCTTTGACATAGACTCAGAGTACTTTTTCACTCTAATCGAGGTAAATCGAGATACACTAACATCAAGGTCTAAGCACAATAGTCTAGAATCGCATGTGTCACGACCAAGGTACATCCTAGACGTGACATGGCATGTAAAACCCTGAGAGACTCTACACAAGCCACTTGACATACATATACATAATAAAATAGAGAGAAGTAGTAAATCTCATACAAATAAAAGAGTTTGACAATAAAACAATCATAGTCTTAACAAGCCATCTAGTACATAAAGAGAAGTGGTTGGGACGTAACCCGTATACCACATACAATGTCAGAATACTAAAAAAATATGGAAGACATAATGAAGATGACCCGGTCCTCAGAACATGAAGACTCACCACGTCCTCAACCTCGAACTGTCAAACAATCACCAACTAGCCACGAAAGGAAGGAAAGGAAATGGCACACCCTATGTTATTAAACAAGGTAGGCACAAGTATGCATTAGTACATGAAATTTACTAATTATAAGGGATATGCAATAAAACATGAAGACATAATCGAAGGCATGATATGCATGACCAAGATAAATATAGTAAAACATTATAAAAGACATCATAAATCATGAACAAGGTCAATGAACCTCAAATTAATAGGTAAAACTTCTTAATATCTCTAAGGGCAACTTAGTTCATTTTGTGGGATATTTACTATTAATAGACATAAACCACGTGAGTTATAACGTGGAATCTGGTGTCTTGCTCCCGCACCGAAAAGAAATGTCCTTACTTACCTAGGCAAACACCTTAAACTTACCTTAGGTGGATCCACTAACTATGTCTACGACAAAACATGTGGGGCACCTAGTTAGGGACAATGATATTGCTACTAGAGACCCGACCTCTACTAATGGGAGAGCCTCCATCTCGATGTCCTTTCAGTGCTTAGTAAAATGCCAATGGAATTAGTCATAAACACACACACACATGCACGCGCGCGCACACACACACATATGTATATATATATATATATATATATGCATGGAAAAGCACAATTTAGGTTCTAATCCAAGCTTAAAACATCATAGAGTAGCTCCTTAAATCTTGAATCAAGCATATGTGACAAAACTTTTCACCAAACCATGATTCCGTAATATGTGACAAAACCTTTCAAATTTACTTGATGCTCATCTTAAAGCAACCTAGACCATAAAATATTAATTTTCACAAATCATGCATAAACTTCATGAAAACACCATTCATAGATTCAAGCTTCATCATAAATTCATGTATTTTAGGGTTCATAGTAAAAAATTATGATCAAAGTATGGGCTCATGTACATGAGTCAAAAAAATCATAATAAGATCAAAATCAAAAAATTGAATCAACATAATTAAAATCCATGAAGGATTGAATAAAAACCTAATCAATACTATTGAAATTTGACTTGAAGAATGGAGAAACCTTGGGGCTCAATGGGTGAATGGATCCCACCGATAAAGCCCTCCATACCTTAAGGATCAGAGGAGCAATTTGAGACTTGATGCTTGCAAACCCTAGCCTTCTCTTGACCTTGAGAAAGAATTGGAGGAGATGAATGTGGATGGGATTTGGGTGTTTGAGTGAATTAGGGAGTTGGAAAAGTTTTAAGGGTGGAACTGTAGTTATATGAGTTAAAATAAGGGTCAAAATGACATAGTATAAGTATTATATGCATAGGAAAAAAGACAAATACCCTAAAGAAATAATTATTGTAGGACCTTACAGTTTAAACCTATGGATAGTACTTGTCAACCGTAGATCAAGTTAGTGGGGCCTAAAAATTGGCCAACTTCCTACGACACTCTTTCTAACTTCCGTAGACACCATTTGTATACCTCAAATTTTATCCAAAATTTCACGAAGTATGGGACCTTTCTTCGAAACCCATTTTACGACACATATAACCAACTATGATCCCTCAAACCCTTTTGTAGGTCTGAGGTCTTAAACCAAGTCTCTGAACCTATCCTTCGAGTGCCAGTTACAGCTCATCAAAACTCCTATGGTTTGTCGTGTCAAGTTGTAGGTCAAACATCAGGAACTAAAGTTTCCAAAACTCAACTCGAGGTTCTACGATTCCATTCCTACGACTTGTAGGACTTCCTACCATATATAGGTCAGCCTCGTAGACCACTGCCTTAGAAGAATTTCTGCGCGTTTCTTTCCTTTCTTAACTTTCCAAATTCTGAGGTGTTACATTATAATAGGGAGATAAGAAGTCCATACCCAAGATCACATCTAAATCATACATATCTATGAAAATAAAGTCAGCCCAAGTATCACTACCTAACAGTGTAGCTACACACCCCGGTACACCCAATCCATCACTAAAGAATTATCCATTGGTGTAGAGACACTAATAGGTACTGCAAGGGAATCCCACACAGAATCAACTCCCACAGAAAAATAAGTAAGACCATAAGAGTAGGTAGACCCAGGATCAAATAACATGGTATCAGAACGATATCAGACGATGACGATACATGTGATCACTATATTTGAGGCATCTGCCTTGGATCTACCCAGTGACATAGTCTATGATCACCACTAGCCTGAGAACTACCATCATCACTGCCTTGATCTCAGTGACCTCTACCTTTGGCACTCTTCCTAGAAAGAGTATGTTTAGGGCAATCTCTTGCCTTGTGCCCAATTCATCACAAACATAACAACCTCGAGAACAAAAACCTCACTAAGAATTATGAAATCATGTGAACCTCCTCCGTGACTAGAGGAATCATCGTGTTAACTATGAAGGATCTAGATTGACCTATGTCTACTAGCATTCTCAAAGTCTGAAGATCTAACATTGGTGCCCTTAATTGCTGCATGCGCTAGCCGACTCTGCAAACCAAGGGTGCCCTAATTTGAAGACCCTCGATCTCTGGATGAATGACTACTGAACTAACTTTCGCGAAAACTATGAACGATCTAGATGGACCTATGTCTGCTAGCACTCTCATAGTTTGGAGCTCTAACATTGGTGCCCTATATCGTTGTATGAACTGGTTGATTCTGACAACCATGGGTGCCTCACCCAAAGACTCTTGACCTCTAGATAAATAACCACTAAACTAACTCTCGTGACAAAATCTCCTCACACCACTACTCTGTCTGGTATGTCTAATACCCGTTATCAACCTAGCATGTTCGACAATGCTCTAGAAGGTACCACTTGATGAAGCCAAAGAGGTTGTTGCCTTCTAAAGATAAACCAAGGAATCCCATCACTAACTCGTGAATCCTCTCGCACTCGGTGGTATACTTGACAAAGCATAATAAGACAACTCATGAAAATGAGCCATAAACTCTAAAACCACCGTTGAGATATGCTCTAATATAATAAAAATCATCTATATTGTAATCTCGTAGGATATAAGGCTAAACTCTCTTAAGAATCACCTTAGTAAATTGATCCCAAGTCATTTGAGGAAAACCAAAGGACCTACTAGTAAGACTAGTCTCCACCACTCCCTAGGTACACCCATGAATGGAAAAAAGGTAAAAGACTCTCCATGTGCCTCCAAAATGCCTAGGTTGAACAATCTGCCCTTACACTCAATCAAAAAGTGATAAGCCTCTTCTCCAATCACACTATCAAAATCTTGAGGAAATATTCTGACGAATCTCTCAGAACTCTTTTGTTCCGAAGCAGACATAACAATAGTAGCAGAAATAGGTGGAGCCATAAATCTCAGAGAAATAATAAGCGGGGATGAATAGATACCTAAAATCTAAAATCCAGCACTCGAACTCTAACTAACCAATTTCTCACCTTTTCTGTATGATTTTCCACATCTTCATACTCATAATCGGGGTCTGGTAGGGCCTCTTTAAATCATCCTTGAGCAGGAGTTTCCCTCTCCAACCCGGCTATCACATCTAATGTAGAAATAATAGATTAGAGGTTTACAACACTTGATATGAATAACTCACATGATAAGGAATCAATGAAATAATTTCCCTATGAAGCATTTCATAGCCTCTTGAAGATAGGTACGGACGTCTACATACCGATCTGCAAGACTCTACTAGATACCATGTTCTTTAACTTATGAAATCGGTGAACCTAGTACTCTAATACCAATTTGTCATGACCCAAAAACTAAAGTCATGATGGCACACACTCCAAACCCAACCTGAGGTGTAAGACAAAGAATATTAATCAAGAATTATCTCAAATGATACAAAAAAAAGTAAACACATATATAAGACTTCTAGAATGAAGTCAGGTCATAAAAGAAGAAAAATTGAGATACAACAAAGAATTCTCAATATATGGTACCATAAGCATTAAAGAATATTCTAAAACAATATCTGAATTAAAAATTCAACACTTGTCTTTGAAACATACATAAATGAGAGATAAAGCTTGAATGATGACCTGAACAAAAATCTCACCACAACCTCGGAGCTCAAACATTGCATGATCAATTATGTCGTCTCAATTACCACTTATACTAAGGGCTGCAATAAAAGGTTATAGGAGTAGGGGTGAGAAAAATCTACATGTACTCAGTAGGCTTGACCTACTGAGTAAAAAATAATTAATCAAACTTATGAAATAAACTACGAAACACTTCCATCTGCACACAAAAAAGTTCCATTCCATCATCAGTGCCGCCAATTAATATAAGAACAACACCAGTAAAGTAAACCTGTAAGGTTACAAATAATTTCTCATATCAACAGGAAAAATTACACAACAAACAAAGCTGACCAATGCAATGTAATGAGCAAATGACGTGATGGAACCAAGGTTGTCGCACAACCTCTCATATACGTCTTGTTGAGCTTTAGCTTCTTGACAAGGACCATGAGGGACTCACAATCCATATACCAATCTCATAATCTCAATATCTCATCAACTTGAAACCTTGCTCATGGTCAAGGATAAAAGTAAGGTGTCTCATTTTCTTTCTCAAAATAGTAGTTCTCCAATTTCTCATATTCCCGTGAGCAATGCTCTGATGAATGAGGATGAATGCATCACAACACATACATCATAGAGGCATAATCAATACAACATAGGTCTAAAAGAGTCCAAAGTCCCCAAACTCTAGTAATCATGATATACACCCTCACAGGGAAAAATAATGGAATAATTCATTTGATACAAGCCTTAAACAAATTTAAAACATTCCTTTCATTTTAAGATGTGATAAAAAAACCATTCCAAGCCTCTAAATCGGGCATTTTGAACTAAAAATGCTAGAATAGACAACTCAACCCCTCTCTGGGTCAAATCTCATGTATCACATGCTCCTAAAATAATTAATAGTATCACATAAGGCTCCCACAGAGGCTAATCATTACAAATAAGCCCCACATAGGCGATGAAATAAAGTCTACAATTTCCAACATCTCAATCTCATACTATGGTCCCATCTAATAGTCTAGTTCATAAGAAAGATTAATTACCCAATCCAATATAGAAGAAGGATAATCCAAAACTATATCGAAAGCTTAAACTTCACTCGAATAACTCTACCGGTACTTTTCTCTATCAACAGTCTCGGAAAGATCCCCAAATGGTCAAGAGGGTTCCAACAATTCCCTGTAACACCTCTATTTGGAAAGAAGGACAAATGTGGTTTTTGGGATGGTGTTTGTGTCTATGGGTCCCATATATGGACCGTAGAAGCTTTTATGGGTCGTATATAACAATTGTAGGAAGAGGGAAAGTGTTTTTCTCAAAACAAGTCCAGTACCATTTTACGGTTCACCAGGACTGTCCGTACATCTTTGTACGAGTCATAAATAGGTCTCGTAGGTGACCCTAGACTTGATGAAATTTTAAAGTTTAAAAGTTGGCTCAAAGGTTGGTATGTACGGTCCGTAGAAAGACCTACGAGTCGTACATAGGGTTCCCTTGAAAGTGAGTCACATTTGAAGTCCAAGTAGCCTATCTATTGTTGACCAGTATGGTCCGTAGAAAAACCTACAGACCGTAGATCCAAACCATATATGGAGGTCGAAAATTATTTTTAAAGAGGCTTTTGGGTCTGTTACTAATTTTTTAACCCAATACTATGTCGTTTTAGCTATTACCCTGATCACTATATATACGTTTTCAAGCCCTAATTAAATCATTTTTACTATTCATTCTCCTAAATCCTCTAAACTTGACCAAATTCATCCTCCCAAGTTCTCTCAAGTCTAAGGAAGAAGAAGAAGAGTTAGGGTTTTCAATCAAGTCTCCAATTTCTCCATTTTTATTGGGCTTAAAAGATCAAGTGTATTCACCCATGAAGTCCTTTCCTCCATGGGTCCCTAAGGATTTCAATTTCCCAATTCAATTTTCAATTGATCAAATTAGGGTTTCAATTAAATAAATATCGGTTTCTTACAATTATAATTAATTATGATTAATTAAGTCTTGTAATGTATTATTTGATGTTAATCTATGTTATTTAGTTGAAATTGCATTTACCCATGCCTAAATTATGCTTTTCAGCCATGATTCTATGATGAACCTATGAACTATGAAGTTATAAATATATGCATGTTTTCATGAAGTTATTCAAAATGAATTGATGATGGTTTGAAAGGAAAGAATTGACGTCATTGTGAAAGAATTTCTCACTTACTATGATGATCATGATTGTGAAAGGTATTTCTCACAAATAAATTCACATTGGTGAAATGTTTTTTCATCTATGTTGAATTATGTTTAAGGAGCTATTCTATATTTTGATCTTGAAATATGTGGATTGGTATTGATCATTGCCTTTCCTATGTTAAAATGATATTTGACTTTTATCTATTCCGTTGGGATTTAGACTTAGCACCGAGAGGGATTTAAGGTTGAGGGTCAAATAGGGTAGTCTCTAGTAGCAACCTTTAGTCCCTAACTACGTGCCCCCGTAGGATTATCTTAAATGACCTAGCTAGTGGATCCACTTTAGCAAATGATGATATGTACGGATTCTACCTTGGCAAGTAGTTTCCCCTTCTTTCGCTATGAGGGATATACCAGATTCCATGATATAGCTCTCATGGTATTATTGTCGGTTAAAGCTAATATCCCACAAAATGACTATGTTTTCTTCAAGGCTTTTCTTAAGTCCTTTGTGTTAATATATTTTATCATGTTTTCATGATTTTCATGTCATCTCTTCTTTAAAGCTTTTAAATATTCCTTTATGATCATGCCTACTCATTTTGAGTTACTTATTTTCTTATGCCTATGTTTATGCATATTGCCTCATACTTAATACATTTCATGTACTGATGCATACTTGAGCCTACATTGTTTCACTAATGTAGCGTCCGACACTTCCATTCCCCATACTTGCGGCTAGTTGATTCGTTTGAGAATTCGAGGATTGGTGAGTCCTTATGACCCGAGGGCCAATAGTATTTTATTTCTTTCATGTCATTTCTATTTCTGACTTTGTATGTGATGTATGTGTTACGTCCCAATCACTTTCCTTATGATGTAATAGATGGTTTTGAGACTTATATTTAGACTTCCGCTTTTGTCAAACTCTTTGTATGAAATGCTACTTTTTAAACTCTTTTGTTTCTATAATCTTGTACGATGCATGCTAAGTGGCTTGTGTAGGGCCTCTCTGGGTTTTCTACGCCATGCCACGTCTAGGGTGTACTTTGGGTCGTGACATACCCGTAGTGCTATGGTCTAGAATAAGATCTAAGATCACCCCAGAAACTTTTAAAAATAAAAAAAAGGGGAGCATCAAAACTATGTTAGAAATTCATTTTCATCAAGAGATAAAAAGTCTATAGGTGAAAACCCAAGTGAAAACGAGTCCAAAATGATGATCAAATCGAGTGAAACCCAATTTTTTCATCTTTAAGGGGAAAAACTCAAAAAATGTCAGTTGAAATGTAGTTTAAAACGAGGAATTTTGGAAAACCTTTGTCAAAATAAGTTTACCCATAATAAAAGGACCTTAAATCCCAAAAATCAATGAAAACTCATTCCAAATCAATCTTCAAATCAACGATTTTTTATTTTTTCTAGTTTGAGGTTTAAAATCTCCAGTTTGTGGATAGAAATCATGAAGTTTGAAGAGATGTTCTAGGGAAACAAGTAAAAGAAGGCTAGAAATGCGTACTCAATGATTAAGAGAGAAAAAAGCATCAAATATCACCTTAGATGGACCTTTCTAGCTCCCAAATTGACAAAAATACAAGATCCATTTGAATACATATTTAACTTGGCGATTTTATCGCTAAAACCTATTTTTCGTCGCTAAAAGTGTGCTTCAGCAACCTCTAAAACATCTTTTTGACCCTCGAAACCCTCAAAACATGAACCAATAGTGAAAATTCATCATTGAACTTGTTTTCTTAACCAATGAAATCGTCGAATTTCATAAAAAAAATTGTTATGACTGAAATACCCCCTCGGAACCCATTTAGGCCAAAAATTTAACTTTTTACCTAAACGTCCTAATCATAACCTAAGGTCTCGAGACTCTAACCGACCACCCTAATAAGTAAAAGTCAACATTTTGGACTGAATACTACTAACAAAATCACCATTCAATGCTCATATCTCATAATGTTTACCGAAATCAACTATTCCAATATAATTCAACTCAACTGACTGAATCCATCAAAATCTCTCTGAAACGCATCGGGGACAACACTAACCATTCCCCCAACATATACTAAGCATAAAAACATTAAGGGGAAGGGAAAAATGATTAATTCACATATAAAGGTAATTTCTTATTAAATGGGACATTACAAACCTAGGTTCAATAGGTTTAATTAAGGAAAATATTTAGGTAGGTATACAATATAGTAAAAAACAAATTGTAGGTTTAAACAAGAAAATGTCTTGATCACATCCAACAAATTCAAATTTTCATAGACACAAGTCAAGTTCTAGATTATTTAACATGAACGAATACACAAATGCTCACCACACATGGCACATTAATAGTTTCAAACATAGTTACCAAACTCTAATCTTTACAACTAAACACCTTGAATGTTATGTATCAGCCTTAATTTTGTTTTTAAAGTCTTTCATACCATTTTCACACCTAAAAAATAGTCGCATGTTTCAAACAATGCTCCAATCTTTCAAACACGATTCTCACCTTAATCAGATTTATATGCATTTTTCCTCGAGTTTGGTGATTTAAGTTCAAAATATAAATTAAATATTAAATTCTTATTCAAGAAAATGAAATTTTTTTTATCCTTATTAAAACAAATAGTGTTTATCCTTATTCAAAAATAAAAATAAAAAGTTTTGTTAATTCACATTCCAAGCTTTGTAAGCTGCACACACCTCATTCTTATCATAACAATGGGATACGTTGGTAGCCCTTTTTAAGTTTGGTGATTTTTATTCAAAATACAAAGATTATTCATTTATTTTACTACACACAGTTGATTCTCATCACCTTAATGCGATACACATGCAGCCCTTTTGGGTTGGTTATTCCTTAAAACAATAAAATATAAAATATAAACATAAAACTCCATCTTCGAATTAGTAGTGATCTAATTCTTGTTTAACATGCTATTTAGGTAACCTTTAATAGGTTCGATTGATTTCTTTCAAAAACAGAATGTAACACCCTAGAAATATTTTCAAATTTAAACTCGAACCATCCTTCATTGTGAGTAGGATTTTACCAACGAGTTTAAAATTTCTTTAGTGTTAAGTTCACTAGATGTAGCACCTTGAGTTCCAAGAAGAACTAAAGAGAGTTCATTCAAGTCATTCCTAAGTTCCTTTAAGTTTTGGGTCGACTTTAAATTACCATAACTCTCAATACAAGATTAGTTTGGTGGGCTACAAGATAGCTAATGAAAGGTCTTTGAATTAACTTTCCAACGCCACTGAGTTTGCTAAGTTTCGAGTTCGGATGAGTGAGATATACCATTTTGAAGTCAGGATGTCTAGTTAAGGAAAGTTACCGAAAATAGTACGGGGTATTTTTGTTCTTTTCCTTACCAAATCATATTAATTCGTTTTAGTAAGGTCTTAAATGTCTGATCCTGTTAGGTTTAGTTTTATAATCCAAATATACGCCTAGGGTTTTAGTTGAGAGTTCAAGAAGAGAAAATAAGAGAAAAGAGGAGAAAAGAGGAGAGGATCAAGTGTGTGTCAATAGTCTTGCGTTTTGTTGCGAATTTTCGGCATGGGTATAATCCCTAAGAGATATGTAAGCTTCCATAGTGTTGGGTTAGTTTACCAACACACCAATCATGTTATATTCAGCGAGATTTCATTCTTGAAGTTGAAAGATTAGAGTTCTTGATGAGTTCTTGGAGTTCATTCTAAATCTTGTTGTGTTGGGGCTTTGAAGATTTTTTTGAGATGAAATTTAGTGATTTGAGTGTTGTTTTGAGCATATTATAGTGTAATTATGTTAATTAATCGAATCCAAGTGATTGGGGAAGAAACCATTCGATTCTAGGCGAGTTAGGGTGAGAAAACGAGCAAAGAAAGTCGTTGAAGTTTTCTGGGTTGGGGCCTGGCTCCCCATGCCAGCCAGAGCGCCCCAACCACTTCTCTGAAGTTTAGGGGCTGCCACTCAAAGCTCCAGGGTCGCCTGCCCCCACCCGTTCTTCATCGTTTCGTCCGTTTGAGTTCTTTCAAAGGGTACCTTTACTCCCCTTTGATTCTAAACTACTTCTAAACACCTTGAAATCATTCATAACATGAATCATAACCTTGAATTCATAATTCAAATTCAAGGTAGAGTTAAGAGTTAAGTTTTGANAGTGTAATTATGTTAATTAATTGTATCCAAGTGATTGGGGAAGAAACCATTCGATTCTAGGCGAGTTAGGGTGAGAAAACGAGCAAAGAAAGTCGTTGAAGTTTTCTGGGTTGGGGCCTGGCTCCCCATGCCAGCCAGAGCGCCCCAACCACTTCTCTGAAGTTTAGGGGCCGCCACTCAAAGCTCCAGGGTAGCCTACCCCCACCCGTTCTTCATCGTTTCGTCCGTTTGAGTTCTTTCAAAGGGTACCTTTACTCCCCTTTGATTCTAAACTACTTCTAAACACCTAGAAATCATTCATAACAGGAATCATAACCTTGAATTCATAATTCAAATTCAAGGTAGAGTTAAGAGTTAAGTTTTGAGAATTCTTTCAAACATTCTAAGAAAGTCCCTTGAGTCCTTTTGTGGAGTCTACTACAACTTCTAGTAACTTGTTTCAAGACTCAAGTAAGTGAGCATGAGAGTGAGGAGAATGTATTCATGAGTCTACATTATCACCTAGATCATTCATATCATGAACTATGACTCTTAAATTCATAATTCACATTCAAGAGAGAGTCAAGAGTAGAGTCCAAGAAAGTCTTTGAGTTCGATCATAAATCCTTCGAGATCAACTATTGATTTGAGCTATGTTTTGAGGAAGTAAGTAAGAGAATGAGAAGAGTCGTATACATGAGTTCCATGTAGTTATGTAGATCTTCGAGTCGAGTCATTCATGTCCATAAATTTTGCATGGACTCCATAAATTGAGTATCATTGAGAGAAGTAGTATCTTCAAGTTCTAAGTCTTGAGTATTGAGTTCCTAATCCCCTTTGAGATTATGTTTCTAATCATGAGACTATTACATGTTACCCATGAAGTCCTTCAGTTGAATTTTTCATGCCCATAATTCCACATGAACCCTATAAGTCGAACAACCTTGAGATGAGAAGTATCTTTGAGTCCTTAAGTTGAGCAGTTCATGCTCATAATTTCGCATGAACCCTCTGAGTTGAGAATTCTTGAAATGAGTAGTATCATCGAAGTTCTTGAGTTCCAAGTATTGAGTTCTAACTATGGTTATTGAAAACCTTGCATTGAGTCATTCACGACCATAATTCGGCATGAACCATATTTTAAGAAGTCTTTTACAAATGTTTTAACTTTGTTTAAGACTTAAGCTTTAAATTGAGTAAAGAGTAAGAGTAAAGTTCATTTCTTAAAGTGGTATATGGGAACTAAGTATTCCCAAGAATAAATGTTTTCACATTTAAGATGAGAGGAAACTGAGAATTCCAACAGAGTGTTGAGCAGTTTGAGTACCAACTCTTTTTAGAGAAAGATTTTTGAGTAATTATCTCAAATCAAAGAAAAAATTATGTTTCTAAACATATGATCTGAGTATTTTGGGAGTAGTATTGAGCACCGATATGGGGACGAGTTTGAGTTCAGATAACTCACGTCTCTATAAACTATGTAGCCATCATAGGTAGAAAGAATCATACTTTTTAGATGATTCCTTAATGAATTTTAGCATAGACTAGTGGATTCACTTAGTTAAGGCGTTTTATGTGACGATAAAATATAGGACAGTTCTGGCAGCGTGGCCAAGACGATGTATCACCACTTAGGCTCATAGTGGTGGTTGTCGGTTAGAGAACCTCCAACAAAAATTATATTACTTTATTATATAAGTAAAGTTGAATTTGTTATTGCTTTTTCTTTAACGAACTAAGTTGTTTTCCACTATTTTACAAGCTTTCTATATATTGCATATGTTTTATTGTTTTATATTAAGTCAAGTTATTCAGGAGTTGAGTAAAGCCAATGTAAGTGTTACTTTCAGATTCTTTTCATGCCTTTGTTGTGTTTAGCATTCCAACTCGCATACTCGTACATTCAATGTACTGATGCCAGGTGGCCTGCATCTTCTTATGATGCAGATGCAGGTAACTAGGATCATCACCCAGTGCCTCATCGATCCAGTTGAGCACTCAGAGTAAGTTGGTGAGCCTCCTTGCATTTCGGAGGATTCTTTTTACTTTGCTTTCAGTATTTCACTGTTAGGATGATCGGGGCTCTTGTCCCGACATCCCTCTTTGTTTTAGAGGCTTCATAGACATATAGTTATAGTTCTTTAGTCTTATTTATTTAAGTTGTATACGTTTAAGACTTGAGTTGCCATTTTGGCTAAGACATTATTTCTTAAGTTATGCATGAGTTATATTTCTTATGTTTAAGTTTTCTGCTAAGTAAGTAAGCCAGACCAAAGGTTCGATTGGGGCCAGCAATGGTTCACGAGTGTCAGTCCCTCCCAGGGTGTAGGCTCGGGGAGTGACAAACTTGGTAGCAGAGTACAGAGTTCAAGAGTCCTAGGGAGTCTATGAAGCTGTTTCTGTAGAGTTCTAGTTATCGGTGTGAAGCACGCCACATCTATAATTAGGAGGCTGCAACACTTAGGAAAATTTCTCACTTCTTTCATACTTATTTCGTGCGTTAGAGTTTTATCTCTAAAAAACTTCTTTCTAACTCATGCTTGCGCGTAACCGATTGTGAGTTGGACTATTTTGAGAGTGTTTTCATGGGGCGTTTCTTTCCCCCTGTGAGCTACGAGAAGCAAATAGATGGTTGCCGACATGAGGAGCATGATGAGTTTATTCGTTGTTGGGTTGCCTTGTCTGTCAGATAAGGAAAGTTAGGCAGCCATGCTAGTAAGTGACATGGGCATAGCAAGGCTGATGATCCATCTGCAATAAGTTGAGGAGGACAAAATGAGGGATAAAGAAGAGTTTAAGAACAAAAGAGTTAAGACATCAATGAATGAATCCGTTCAGCAAATGAGTAATGCGAACCAGTCTTCATTCCAACATAAGCAGAAGGTACATGCTCCATTATCAGCTAGTGCACCTGCACCAAGGAACAAATGTGAGTACAATAGTCATAGTTCTCAGAACTTAAGGGCTAGACCTGCACATTCACAAGGTAGTATGGCACAAGGGGGTACTAAGACTCCTGCATGTGCTAAGTGTGGTAGGAGCCACTCAGGTATGTGTCGTGATGGCTCCACAGATTGCTTTAAGTGTGGCTAAAACGGTCCTTTTATGAGAGAGTGTCCAGGGTAACAGTAATGGGGGCAATAGAGCCCAATCTTCTTTAGTTGCTCCACTAGACAGGGCTGCACCTAGGGAGCTACTTCCGGTACTGGCGGAGGAGCAAACCGTCTATATGTTATCACTAGTCGCCAAGAGCAACATGATTCACCAGATGTTGTCACTGGTATGATCCAAGTCTTTAAATTTATTGTTTATGATTTGCTAGACCCAGGAGCTAGTTTATCCCATGTAACTTTGTATGTTGCGATGAATTTTGATGTTATTCCTGAGCAACTTAGTGAACCCTTCAGCGTTTCTACACCTGTTAGTGAGTCTACTCTAGCAGAGAGAGTCTTTCGTGATTATCCCATTTTCGTCAATCACAAGAGTACCATGGCTGATTTAGTTGAGTTAGACATAGTATTTTTTGATGTCATTCTTGGTATGGACTAGCTTTATGTCTGCTATGTTTCAGTTGATTGTAGAACTCGAGTTGTCAAGTTTCAATTTCCAAATGAGCCAGTCTTAGAGTGGAAAAGTAGTTTAGCACTGCCTAAGGGTCGTTTCATTTCGTACCTCAAGGCAAGAAAGTTAGTTTCTAAGGGGTGTGTCTATCACTTAGTCCGAGTTAATGACTCTAGTGTTGAGATACCTCTTATTCAGTCAGTTATAGTAGTAAGAGAGTTTCCAGAAGTTTTTCCAGATGATCTTCCCGGAGTCCCTCTTGAGAGAGAGATAGACTTCGGTATAGACCTTCTTCTAGATGCTCGTCCTATATCTATTTCGCTATATAGAATGGCTCCAGCAAAGTTAAAAGAGTTAAAAGAGTAGTTGAAAGATTTCATAGATAAGCGTTTTATTCGACCAAGTGTCTCATCTTGGGGTGCTCCGGTCTTATTTGTGAGAAAGAAGGATAGTTCCCTTAGGATGTGTATAGATTACCGTCAAATGAACAAGGTTACTATTAAGAACAAGTATCCTCTTTTGAGAATTGATGATTTTTTTATCAGCTTTAGGGTGTTTCTTGTTTTTCTAAGATTGACCTCAGATCTGGCTACCATCAGTTGAAAGTAAGAGAGTGTGATATTCCAAAGACAACATTCAGGACCCGTTATGGTCATTACGAGTTTCTGGTCATGTCATTCGGTTTAACTAATGCACATGCACCGTTCATGGACCTTATGAACAAAGTATTCAAGCCTTATTTAGATATGTTTGTTATTGATTTCATTGATGACATTCTAATCTATTCAAGGAATGAGGAAGATCATGTTAGCCATCTCAAAATAGTTCTCCAAACTTTGAAAGATAAGGAGTTATATGTTAAGTTCTCTAAATGTGAGTTTTGGCTTGAGTTTGTGGCGTTTTTGGGCCACATAGTTTCCGGTGGTGGAATTAGAGTTGATACCTAAAAGATAGAGGCAGTGCANTCAAGGAATGAGGAAGATCATGTTAGCCATCTCAAAATAGTTCTCCAAACTTTGAAAGATAAGGAGTTATATGTTAAGTTCTCTAAATGTGAGTTTTGGCTTAAGTTTGTGGCGTTTTTGGGCCACATAGTTTCTGGTGGTGGAATTAGAGTTGATACCTAAAAGATAGAGGTTGTGCAGAATTGGCCTAGATCCACCACATCTCTAATGGATATTATGAGTTTCTTAGGTTTGGTTGGATATTATAGAAGGTTCGTAGAGGAGTTCTCATCTATTTCATCCCCTTTGACTAAGTTAACTCAGAAAACGGTGAAGTTTCAATGGTTTGAAGCTTGTGAGAAAAGATTTTAGGAATTGAAAAAGAGGTTGACTACTGCCCCAGTATTGACCTTACCAGAAGATACTCAAGGTTTTGTGGTGTGCTGTGATGTATCTAGAGTTGGTTTGGATTACGTGTTAATGCAGAATGGCAAAGTTATAGCTTATGCCTCTAGACAGTTGAAAGTTTATGAGAGGAACTACCCAACCCATGACTTAGAGTTGGCTGCCGTAGTATTTTCTTTGAAGATATGGCGTCATTATTTGTATGGTGCTCATGTTGATGTATTCACTGATCACAAGAGTCTTCAGTATGTGTTTACTCAGAAAGAGCTTAATCTCAGACAAAGGTAGTAGTTAGAATTACTCAAGGATTATGACATGAGTATTCTTTACCACCCAGGTAAGGCTAATGTTGTTACTGATGCTTTAAGCAGGTTGTCTATGGGTACTACTGCCCATGTTGAGGAAGAAAAAAAAGAGTTAGTGAAATATGTGCATAGACTTCAACGCTTAGGAGTCTGACTGAAGGATTCCACAGAAAGAGGAGTAGTGGTGATAAATGGGGCTGAATCATCATTAGTGTTAGAAGTAAAAGGGAAGCAAGACCAAGATCCCATTTTGCTTGAATTGAAGGCAAACGTTCATAAGCAAAAATAATTGGCTTTTGAATAAGGGGAGATGTGGCGTAATAAGGTATCAAGGTAGGTTGTGTGTACCAAGGGTGGATGAACTCCAAGAAAGGATCATGGAAGAAGCTCATAACTCCATATATTCCATTCATCCGGGTTCCACAAAGATGTATCGCGATTTGAGAGAAGTTTATTGGTGGAGCAGTATGAAGAAGGGCATTGCAGAATTTGTTGCTAAGTGCCCGAATTGCCAACAAGTTAAAGTAGAGCATCAAAAGCCTGGTGGTATGACTTAGAATATAGAACTTCCGGAATGGAAGTGGGAGATGATTAATATGGATTTCATCACATGTTTACCAAAGTCTCGCAGGCATTATGATTCTATTTGGGTGATTGTCGATAGAATGACAAAATCAGCCCACTTTTTTGCCGGTAAAGACTACTCATTCAGCAGAAGATTATGCTAAGTTGTATCTTCAAGAGGTGGTAAGACGTCATACGGTTTCGGTCTCCATTATTTTAGACAGAGGTGCGCAATTTACTGCACAGTTTTGGAAGTCATTCCAAAAAGGCTTGGGTTCAAAAGTGAACTTAAGTACTGCTTTTCATCCTCAGATAGATGGGTAAGGGACTATTCAGACCTTAGAGTATATGTTGAGGGCTTGTGTGATTGATTTCAAGGGTAATTGGGATGATCACCTACCCCTTATTGAATTTACTTACAACAATAGTTACCACTCTAGCATCCAAATGGCTCCTTATGAAGCTTTTTATGGGAGAAGATGCAGATCACTTATTGGATGGTTTGAAGTTGGTGAAGCTGGGTTGATAGGACCTGATTTAGTTCATCAAAGCTATGGAGAAGGTGAAAGTGATTCAAGAGAGGTTGAAAACGGCGCAGAGTCGTCAGAAATCCTACACTGATGTTATGAGAAGGGAGTTAGAATTTGAAGTAGATGATTGGGTGTATTTGAAAGTTTCACCCATGAAAGGTGTTATGAGATTTGGTAGGAACGGGAAGCTTAGTCCTCGGTATATTGGCCCTTACAGAATACCAAAAAGGGTAGGTAAGGTAGCTTATGAGTTGGAGTTACCACAAGAGTTAGCAGCGGTTCATCCGGTATTTTCACATCTCTATGTTGAAGAAGTGCATGAGTGATCCTTCATTGATCATACCAACCAAAGATATTGGTATCAAGGATAGCTTGTCTTATGAGGAGATTCCTGTTCAGATTCTAGATCGTCAAGTTTGCAAGTTGAGAACAAAAGAGGTAGCATCAGTCAAAGTTCTTTGGAGAAATCACTTTGTTGAGGAAGCTACTTGGGAAGCTGAGGAGGACATGAAAAAGAGATATCCACATCTCTTCGAGTTCGGAGAAGTTCCAAATTAAGGTACTAATCCTTTTCTTTGTACTTATTTATAAGTTGGCATTTGTTTTTGCATTTGCTTGTTGCGCGTTTGAACTGAATGGTTGATGTTACACCTTTAGCCTAGTAAGAGTAATCTCATTCGAGGACGAATGTTTCCAAAGGGGAGATATTGTAACTTCTTGCAAATTGAAATAACTAGGAAGAAGTCAAGAATTAGAAATGGTGATTTTTGGAAGTAATAAAAATCTGGAAATTTGTTTGAGTTAAGTTAAGAATGGGTTTTGGCCAACTTCAAATGACCATAACTCCTAGCTCAGGATAAGTTAGGTGTGTTTCCAGATATCGTAGGAAATATCTTGGAATAATATTTCCAACTCCGCCGAGTTTGCGCGATTCCTAGTTCGTATGAGTGAGTTATTCCCATTGGAAGTTGGGTTGTTCGAATAAGGAAAGTCCAATCCGGATTTTGGAAGGGTAGTTTGGTCTTTTCCATACCCAACTTAATTAATTCATTTTTGGTAATTATCTAAGGGTCTAAACTGAAATTGGTCAGTTTACGCTTTTGAAATTAGAGTTAGGGTTTTTGGAGAAAGAACGCAAGAGGAGAAGAAAGAAAAGAGCCAAGATCATCGTTCGTAAGGATTTAGCTTTGGATTTCATCAAGGGGTGATCCCTACGAGGTATGTGAGATCATATAGCGTTGGGTAAGTTCACCCACACGCCAAGCATGATTCAATTCAGCAAAGTTATATTAATTTGAAAGTAAATCCTTTGAGTTCTTGATGAAATTTGTTTGAATTCTTGCGGGTTGTGTTGTTGAAGTTTTCTTGAGATTTGATTTATGTTTTTGGGTGTAATTTCGAGTTGAATCTGGTATATATTGAAGGTAAAATCGACTTTAAGTGTTTGGGGAAAGAACTAAAATGAAATAGGGGGTTTAGAGTTGAAAAACAAGCAAGAAAAATCGGCAATTTTCTGGGCAAGGGCTTGGGGAGCCGCGAGCTCCCCACTTCAGAGTCTGAAGTTTGGGCTCAGAGTCGGCGCGCCAGCCAGAGCGCCACAACTTCAGCTCTGAAGTTTGTGCTCTGGCGCCCCACGCCTCTCAGAGCGCCAGGGAAGCCAGTTCTTCCCATTTCTTCCCCAACTTTTCGTACTAGTTTCTTAGCAACGTACCTATATTTTCTAATTGATTCCAACACTCTTAGGTACGTCTTAACATCATGAAATCATCCATAAGCATGAGATCATGAACCTTGAATCCATAATTCAATTCAAGGAAAGTTAAGAGTCAAGTCTAGAAGTTAAGAAGCAAGTCAAGAGAAGTTCATAAAATTTTCAAAAGTCTTTCACAAACGTTTTAACTTTGTTTTAAGACTTAAGTTCTAAGTTAAGCAAAGAGTAAAGAGTTGAGATCATTTATCCAAAACCTATAAGGGAACTAAGTATTCCCAAGAGTTTAAAATGTTTTCACATTTGAAAAGAAAGGGAAACACCGATTTCCAAGAGAGCTTTTAAGCTAAAGTTTTGAGTAATTATCTCAAACCAAAGAAAGAAGTTTTGTTTTAAAACATATATGCTAAGTATATTTTGGGAGTAGTATTGAGCACCGATATGGGGATGTGAGTTCATATTAACTCAAGTCTCCTTAAACCATGTAGCCATCATGGGTAGTAAAGGATCATACTTTTTAGATGACTCCTTAAGTGATTTTTAGCATAGACTAGTGGATTCACTTAGTTAAGGCGTTCTATATGATGGCAAAATATAGGACAATTCTGGTAGCATGGGCAAGACGATGTATCACCACTTAGGCTCATAGTGGTGGTTGTCGGTTAGAGAGCCCCCCACAGAAACTATATTACTTTATTATATGAGTAAAGTTGAGTTTGTTATTGCATTTTCTTTAACGAACTAAGTTGTTTTCCACTGTTTTACAAACTTTCTATATATTGTATATGTTTTATAGCTTTATATTGAGTCAAGTTATTCAGGAGTTGAGTAAAGCCAAGGTAAGTATTCCTTTCAGATTATTTTCAAACCTATGTTGTGTTTAGCATTCCAACTCGCATACTCGTACATTTAATGTACTGATGTCAGTTGGCCTGCATCTTCTTATGATGCAGACGCAGGTAACCAGGATCATCACCCAGCACCTCGTTGATCCGGTTGAGCACTCGGAGTCAGTTGGTGAGCCTCCTTACATTCCGGAGGACTCCTTTTACTTTGTTTTCAGTATTTCATTGTTAGGATGATCAAGGGTTTTGTCCCGGCATTCCTCTTTGTTTTAGAGGCTTCATAGACAGATAGTTATAGTTCTTTAGTATTATTCATTTCAATTGTATATGTTTAAGAGTTGAGTTGTCATTTTGGCTAAGACATTATTTCTTAAGTTATGCATGAGTTATATTTCTTATGTTTAAGTCTTCCGCTGAGTAAGTAAACCAGGCCAAAGGTTCGCTTGGGGCAAACAATTGTTCTCGAGTGCAAGTCCCGCCCAGGATGTAGGCTCGGGGGGTGACAGTTCCGGACTCAATACTACTGACAGAATCACCATCTAATGCTCAAATCTCAGAATGTTGACCAAAATCAACTATTCCAATATAATTCAACTCAATGGCTCAAAGCCAATAAAATCTCACCCCGAACACATCGGGGACAATACTAACCATTCCCGCAACATATACTAAGCATAAAAACATTAAGGGAAAGGGCAAAATGGTCAATTCACACATAAAATTAGTTTCTTATTAAATGGGACATTACATGCCTATTGGCGCAATATGGTTAACTAAGGAAAATATTTAGGTAGGTATACAATGTAGTAAAAAAAATTGTAGGCTAAAACAAGAAAATGTCTTGATCGCATCCAACAAGTTCAATTTTTCATACACACAAGGCAAATTCTAGATGTTTTAACATGAACGAATACACAAATGCTCACCGCACATGGCACATTAATAGTTTCAAACATAGTAACCTAACTCTAATCTTTACAACTGAACACCTTGAATGTTATGCATTATTAAGCCTTAATTTTGTTTTAAAAGTCTATCATACCATTTTCACAACAACAAAAATAGTCACATTTTTTATACAATGCTCCAATCTTTCAAAAAAAAATTACTATTGAATCTAGAGAAACAACCAAAACCTGATTCTTACCTAAATCAAATTTATAGGCATGTTTTCTCGAGTTCAGTGATTTAAGTTCAAAATTTAAAAAAAAAAATTAAATTCTTATTCAAAAAAATGAAAAAGTTTTTATCCTCATTAAAAAATAGTGTTTATCCTTATTCAAAAATAAAAAAGATAAAGTTTTATTACTTCGCATTTCAAGCTTTGTAATCTGCACACGATACATAGGTATCACTTTTCAAGTTTGGTGATTTTTATTCAAAATACAAATTTTGTTTATTTATTTTACTACGCACACTTGATTCTCATCACCTTGATGAGATACACAAACAACCCTTTTGGGTTGGTTATTCGATTAAAAAATAAACGAAAACTCCATCTTTGAATTAGTAGTGATCTAATTCATGCTTAACATGCTATTTAGGTAACCTTTAATAGGTTCGATTGATTTCTTTCAAAAATAAAGTTTTGTTAATTCACATTTCAAGCATTGTAAGTTGCACACACCTCGTTCTCGTCATAACAATGAGATACGTTGGTAGCCCTTTTTAAATTTGATGGTTTTTATTCAAAATACAAAGATTATTCATTTATTTTACTATGCACAGTTGATTCTCATCACCTTAATGGATACACATGCAGCCCTTTCGGGTTGGTTATTCCTTAAAACAATAAAATTTAAAGTATAAAAGAAAACTCCATCTGTGTGATCTAATTCATGATTAACATGCTATTTAGGTGACCTTTAATAGGTTCGATTGATTTCATTCAAAAACACGAAAGAGAAAGAAAACACGAAAAATAATAGAATAAGGAAAGTGTTAAAATGAATTCAACTAAAACACGAGATGAAACATGAAAGAATTCTGAAATCCTAATACATATCCGGTGAAATCCCACTAATAAGATTTGGGGAGGGTAGAGTGTATGCAGACCCTACTACTACCTCGTGGAGAAAAAGAAGTTGTAATCGCAATATTAATATCCACTTCTTATTTAATTTTATTCAAATAGAAAAGATACAAATATAGAAAAGACATAAATTACTTGTAATTAACAATTTAAAGGTGATTAATAAATAATAAGTATTTTAAGAAATGTTTGTTTCTTTCATAATCTAAGATAAGTTAGTAGATCTGGGGATTCCTTTATTCTAGAGATATTAAAGATACTACAACATTAATATCGTAAGACAAATTCTACATACTATAATATGGGCACACAAATAGGTCAATTAACATATCAATGAGTGAAATCCTCCTTTGTGGATGCATCTAAAATCCTATATATAGCCAAATGGAAAATCATTAGAATATAAACTTTTCATTTGCTCTAAACACATATTTTGTCTAAGCTTCTTGCATTTGCAGAAAAATGGCTCAGCATTACTACATGTCCTCCATCTTATTGCTTGCATTTATCTACTTTATGCATGACCACATGATAACTACTACAAGTGCACGTCACATTCTACAGACCCCTAGTTTCTCAAAGCTAGAGACACCTAGTTTTTCAAAGCCTGAGACCCCTAGTTTCTCAAATCCCCAAGCCCCTTCTTTCTCTAAGCCACAGAGCCCTAGTTTCTCAAAACCCAATACTCCTGCTTTCTCAAAGCTCGAGACCTTTAGTTTCTCAAAGCCTGAAACCCCTAGTTTCTCAAAGCCCGAAACCCCTAGTTTCTCAAAGCCTAAGACCCCTACTTTCTCAACACCCAAGACCCCTTCTTTCTCAAAGCCGGAGACCCTAGTTTCTCAAAGCTCGAAACCACTAGTTTTTCAAAGCCTGAGACCCCTAGTTTCTCTAAGCCCGAGATCCCTTCTTTCTCAAAGTTCCAAACCCCTAGTTCCAAAGCCGAAGACCCCTTCTTTCTCAAAGCCCGAGACCCCTAGTTTCTCAAAACCCGAGACCCCTTCTTTCTCAAAACCCGAGACCCCTTCTTTCACAAATCCCGAGACCCATAGTTTCTCAAATCCCGAGACTCCTAATTTTTCAAAGCCCAAGACCCCTAGCTTTTCAAAGCCCCAAACCCCTAGCTTTTCAAAGTCCTAATCCCCTTCTATCTCAAATCCCTAGACCCCTGCTTTCTCAAAGCCTGAGATCCCTACTATGTCAAAGTTAAAAATTCCAAAACTTTCTAAACCAAATTTGTAAACTTCTTTGTGATTAACTATGGCATTTGTCACGTGCCATGACTAGTGCTGGCTAATGGATGAGTTATATCGCATATGGGTGAATCGAAAATATATTAGATATGAGTGGATAAAATGTTCGACTCGTTGTTATTTAATGCGAATAAAGAAATAGGTTGAATGATGGATAATATTATAATCCACATTTTATCTACTTATATATTGTACAAGAATGAAATTTGCTATCAAATAAAATGAGTCACTTTCTTTTTCAGCTTTTATTTTGATAATTTAGCTTAAGTTGATTTTCCTCATAACTATCTTCGATGTTTGCTTCTTTTTTAGTGATGTACAGATGCGATAGTTTCTAATTTTGGTACATAGTTGTTGATAATATAATTGTAGATGCTAAAATTGAAGTAAACAAGAAAATAAGTTACATTATATATACTCTAATTATTTGGTATTAACTTACTTTGAAAGAAAATAATAAGCGCAAACAATGGCCAAAATAATAGGAGGAAATCACCTTAAACGGACCTTTCTAGCTCCCAAAATGTCAAAAATAAGAAATGGTTTCGAATAGATATTTAACACAATGATTTGGTTGCTAAAACTCATTTTCCGTCACTAAAATTGTGCTTCAACAACCTTTAAAACATCTTTTTGACCCTTGAATCTCATTTGAACCCCTATCAACATGAACCAATATTGCAAAGTCATCATTAAACATGTTTTCTGAACCAATAAAATCGTCGAATTTCATTAAAAAATGTTATGACCAAAATACCCCCTCTGAACCCATTTAGGCCAAAAATTCAACTTTTTACCTAAATCCCTTTTCACAACCTAAGGTCTCAAGACTCTAACTTTCCACCCTAATAAGCCAAACTCAATGTTACAGACTCAATATTACTGAAAGAATCACCATCTAATGCTCGGATCTCATTATGTTGACCAAATTCAACTATTCCAATATAATTCAACTCAATGGCTCAAATCCAACAAAATCTCACCCGAATGCATCGGGGACAATACTAGCCATTCCCGCAACATGTACTAAGCAAAAAAACATTTGGGGAGGGCAAAATGGTCAATTCACACATAACAGTAATTTCTTATTAAATGGGACATTACAAGCCTATAGGCGTAATAGGGTTAACTAAGGAAAATATTTAGGTAGGTATACAGTGTAGTAAAAAAAATTGTAGGTTAAAACAAGAAAAATGCCTTGATCGCATCCAACAAGTTCAAATTTTCATACACACAAGGAAAGTTCTAGATGTTGTAACATGAACGAATACACAAATGCTCACCGCACATGGCACATTAATAGTTCCAAACATAGTTACCTAACTCTAATATTTACAACTGAACACCTTGAATGCTATGCAATATTAAGCCTTAATTTTGTTTTAAAATTCTGTCATACCATTTTCACAACAACAAAAATAGTCACATTTTTCAAACAATGCTCCAATCTTTCAAAAAAAAAAATTACTATTGAATTTGGAGAAAAAACGCAAACCTGATTCTCACCTTAATCATATTTATAGGCGTGTTTTCTCGAGTTCGGTAATTTAAGTTCAAAAAATTTTTTAAAAAATATTAAATTCTTATTCAACAAAATAAAAAAGGTTTTATCCTCATTAAAAAACATTGTTTACCCTAATTTAAAAAAACGATAAAGTTTTATTACTTCGCATTTCAAGCTTTGTAAGCTGCACACGATACGTAGGTAGCCCTTTTCAAGTTTGGCAATTTTATTCAAAATACAAAGTTTGTTTATTTGTTTTTCTACGCACACTTGATTCTCATCACCCCGATGAGATACACAAACAAGCCTTTGGGTTGGTTAATCGTTTAAAAAATAAAAGAAAACTCCATCTTTGAATTAGTAGTGATCTAATTTATGTTTGACATGCTATTTAGGTAACCTTTAATAGGTTCGATTGATTTCTTTCGAAAAGACGAAAGAGAATGGAAACACGAAAAACAATAGAATAAGGAAAATGTTAAAATGAATTCAACTAAAATACGAGATGAAACATGAAAGAATTTTGAAATCCCAATACATATCTAGTGAAATACCACTAACAAGATTTGAGGAGGGTAGAGTGTATGTAGACCCTACCACTACCTCATGGAGAACGAGAAGTTGTAAGCACAATTTACTAATAATAATATTATTTTGTAGAGCATTGATTACAATTTCTAAGTATTCAGATTTAATAGTTTCTCCAAAACAAATTAACTTATCAATAATTACTTTAATATTTTTAGAAATAAAAAAGTACTATTTAAATCAAGGTAAAAATTAAAACACGATATTCAGTTAAACATGCCTTACCAAATATGAGTTAGTGAGTTATATTTTTATTTTAAAAATATTTAGTTAAAAATTTAACGATTTTAGTTCTTACAAGCAGGAACCAACATTACTGTCAAGTTCAACTATATTTGATTAAGGCATGAGGTGTCTCTCTAATACCCACTTCTTATTTAATTTGATTCAAATAGAAAAGACATAAATTACTTTGTGATTATCAATTTAAAGGTGATTAATAAATACTATATATATTAACAAATATTTGTTTCCTTCATAATCTAAGATGAGTTAGTAGATTTGAGGATTCCTTTATTCTAGGGATATTCAAGATACTACAATTTTAATATGGTAAGACTAATTCTAGATACAATAATATTGGCATGCAAATAGATCAACTAACATATCAATGAGTGAAATCCTCCTTTATGGATGCATCTAAAAACCTATATATAGCCAAATGGAAAACAATTAGAATATAAAAATTTCATTTGCTCTATACACATAATTTATCTAAGCTTCTTGCATCTGCAGAAAAATGGCTCTCCATTACAACTTCTCCTCAATCTTATTGCTTGCATTTATCTACTTTATGCATGACCACATGATAACTACTACAACTGCACGTCACATTCTACAAACCCCTAGTTTCTCAAAGCTAGATACACCTAGTTTCTCAAAGCCTGCAACCCCTAGTTTCTCAAAGCCTGCGACCCCTAGTTTCTCAAAGTCTGCGACCCCTAGTTTTTCAAAGCCTGAAACCCCTAGTTTCTCAAATCCCCAAGCCCCTTCTTTCTCAAAGCCCTAGACCCCTAGTTTCTCAAAAACCAATACTCATGTTTTCTCAAAACCCGAGACCCCTAGTTTCTCAAAGCCCAAAACCCCTAGTTTCTCAAAGCCCGATACCTCTAGTTTCTCAAGGCCTGAGACCCCTAGTTTCAAAAAGCCTGAAACACCTAGTTTCTCAAAGCCCGAAACCCCTTCTTTCTCAAAGCCCGTAATGCCTAGTTTTTCAAAGCCCAAGACCCCTTCTTTCTCAAAACCTCAGACCCCTTCTTTCTCAAAGCCTGCAACCCCTAGTATCTCAAAGCCCCAGATCCCTTCTTTCTCAAAGCACCAAACCCCTAGCTTCTCAAAATCCAAAACACCTACTTACTCGAATCCCGATACCCCTAGTTTCTCAAAGCCCAAAACCCCTAGTTTCTTAAAGCCCGAGACCCCTAGTTTTTCAAAACCCGAAACCCCTTCTTTCTTAAAGCCCCAAATCCCTAGTTTCTCAAACCCCGAGACCCCTTCTTTCTCAAAGCCAAAGACACCTTCTTCCTCAAAGCCCTAGACTCCTAGTTTCTCAAAGCCCGAGACCACTTCTTTCTCAAAGCCCGAGACCCCTAGTTTCTCAAAGTTTGAGACCCCTAGTTTTTCAAATCCCGAGACCCCTTCTTTCTCAAAGCCCGAGACCCCTAGTTTCTCAAAGCCCTAGACCTCTATCTTTTCAAAGCCCCAAACCCTAGCTTTTCAAACCTCCAGACCCTAAGCTTCTCAATGCCCCAAACCCTTTCTATCTCAAATACCTAGACCTTTTTTTCTCAAAGCCTGAGATCCATACTTGTCAATCTCAAAAATTCCAATATTTTCTAAAACAATATTGAAAACTTCTTTGTGAGTAACTATGGTATTTTTCAGGTGCCATGACTAGTGTTGGCTAATGAAAGGGTGAATCAAAAATATATTAGATGTGAATGGATAAAATATTCGACTCGTTGTTATTTCATGCGAATGAAAAAATGGGTTGAATGATGGATAATATTATAATCCACATATTATCTATTTATATATTGTACAGGATTGAAATTTGCCATCAAATAAATGAGTCACTTTCTTTTTCAGCTTTTATTTTGATAATTTAGCTTACGTTGATTTTCCTTAGGACTATGTTTGATGTTTGGTTCTTTTTTTAGTCATGCGCTAATGCAATAGTTTCTAATTTTGGTACAAAGTTTTTGATAAAAAAAAATTGTAGCTGCTAAAATTGAAGTAAACTTGAAAATAAGTTACATTATTATATATACTCATATAATTTGGTATTAAGTTACTTTGAAAGAAAATAATAAGCGCAAACAATGGCCAAAAATACAAGAGGAATTTTGAGTTTTATATATTTTTCTTTGAAAATTTGAATGTAGACATGAAAAAAAGGAAATTCGTAAAATAATCTAAGTATTTGCTTTACTTTTAATATAATGTGCAAAGAATATTTTGTTTGAAAGGTAGAAGGACATTTGCACATTTCGTGTTAGTTCACGAGCAATAACAAGGACTTTTGGGTTGTCATTTGATTAAGGGAAAAGGGTCTGAAAAATACTCTAAGTCTCTAACTTTGGTCGAAATTGTTGTTACGATACCAAACTTTATGAAGGACCTTTTACCCCTCATGCACTATTTAATAATGTATTTTAAAGGTATATATATGCCCACGTGGACACCTTACTATTTATAATTATGCAATATTTATGATGTCCACGTGGGCACATATATACCTTTAAAATACTTTATTAAATAGTGCAAGGGGTAAAAGGTCATTTCCAAAGTTCGATATTATTTCAACAATTTCGGTCAAAGTTCAGATATATTTCAGACATTTTTCCCTTTGATTAATGAATTATTGACATGTTCTTTTATCATTGATTGATCCTTTTTGTTAAAAATCCAGATTGGTTCTCCAACCCATTTTTTAAATGAACAAAAAACTTATCCAATTTTCCAGCATTAATAGTGGCACGTTTTTGGTTGGCACAAAATATATCAAATACTCTTTGCGAGGATAAAATAATTTATTTTCAGTATTTGATCTCGAATGTCCTATGATTCTCAATTTATTAAGTCTTACCTATATGTAAATTTTTTATGGTGTATTAAAGTTATTATCCATGTGTCTTTTTGGAATTACTTTGTGAAGAACACAAACTCAAACATTTAGTTTGCAGACCCCTGAATTTTGTTATACTAGTAAAAGAGAGTAATCAGACGAACTACACACAATATAAAATTGTAGCTTGTCACAGAGTTGTTCCATACTTTTTAGAGAAGACATCTTCACAAAAATCTTCACTGAAACTTTAAAAAATTTATTGAAGGTATAAGAAAAAATACATTTAAATATATTTTTCTCGTTCTTGTTTGTTTTTTCGAACGCAAAAGTTCTTGCTTACTTAACAGACACAAGACACCGATTCAAGTTGTGTCCTAACCATTGTGTCTTTTTATCATTTAATAAATTGAATACTTAATAATTATAATATGAACTCAGGTTGACCCACATAAATGATCCAAATCTAATTACTTCATCTTCCACTCACACGTGGTGGGTCTATACTCATTCCTATTATGTAAGTTCCTTAATTGACGACTAAACAATATGACTGTGCACATCTCGAGAGCTTTATTGTTATACATATGTTAGGAATATATAATATCTCTATCAATGAAATGTAGAGTAGATTCTAGTGAGTAAACCCAAGATCATTTCTCATATTCATATTTCTCACAATTAATGTCACCCAAACTACACCCTTAATAGAGGTTAAATAGTCGATGTCAATATATAGTATCCCAACTAGATTGAGGTCGAATTTCACAGAGAGTGTGGAGATAGATCTTTATAATTTGCTATTGAAATTCAAATTAGTAACTATTATTGGAGATGGGGTTCAAATGGAGAACTGTTAACTACTTTAAACTACTTAGATTGTAATCAAGAATTAAAGACGAAGTAGGGTTACAACTCTTAGATATCAAAACTCTAACAAATAATTTACTATCAACTCATTCAGATGTGTTCAGTGTGCAAAGTTGGAGAATGTATGCCTCTTAAAGCCTCGTGGCCTAATTAAGAGAATATCAGTGTATATCCTTTCCAGTACTTTGGTGCCGAATTAATTTTATTTGTTTATCACTGTATGTCCTTTCCAGTACTTTGGTGCTGAATTAATTTTATTCGTTTATAAAATACCTCAAGTTAACTATCCTATCTCTAGATCAAGCCAATATATTGAGATTGGTGGCTTTGTATCCCTATTAATGATATTTTTTTCCTAATCTTAACATATTTTGTCAAGCAAGTCAGTATATGAGAGAGTTCATTATACTGCATCTATTCAAAACAATATTTACAAAAGAATCTTAATACACAGTGATAACCCCTTTATGATTGAGGTCCAACACATAGCAGGCACCCTCATTTTGCAGACTCCACTTGTGTAGTCTATTTGGATATGTTATTTTTTGGGAAACTTCACTTGATATCCATTCCATCTTTTGGGTCTTTCCTTGTTGTTTTTGGACTGAAATCAACCTAGTCATATATATTAGCTCATCACAATAAATATTCAATAAATACATGGATATTCACAGGAGATAGCACTTAGAACATAGCTAAATTATGGGTAAAATAAAGTGATTAGATGCGTAAATACACCTCAGATCACCACCACACAGCTAGAGTTGTTGTTTGTCCTCGAAGAATTCATCGTATCCTCTATAGACCCAATACTTTATTAGTGATAATTAGACAAGGTTACTCACAAGTCTGATTGGCATATACAGTTTAATCATGATTTAAAATTTACTCATTCAAGCAGACTCTATCAAACTCAGAGACTTCTAGTGCAAACATTATAACTTCTATATAAAGAATTAAGTTATTCATTAAGTAGCCAGTTCTAACTTCCAAGTGAGGGGTGCCCTCACTGTCAAATAATTTCTCTTTGCCACGCCCCTAGCCTACACCCTGGACGTGGCCGGTACTCGAGAACCATTGTTGGCTCCAAGCGAACCCTTGGACTGGCTCAACTCTCAGCGGAAGACTTACTCAAAAGATAAACTTTATTTAAAGTCTTAAAATGAATAACTCATAATTGTGTTAAAACATTCACTGGCCAAAAGACACAACTCAAGTCTAGAACATTAACAAAAGAAAACGAAATAGACTTCTCAATGCTCTACTATCTATGAAGCCTCTACTAACTGAGATGGACGTCCGGACAAGCCCCACGACATCTTAATAAACAAACTAAAATGCAAACTCAATGTGAAATCCTCCGGAAAGCAAGGAGGTTCACCAAATCTAGCTGGAACTCAACTGGATCAACGAAGCGTTGGTTGATAATCTTGGTTACATGTATCTGCATCATCAAAGATGCAGGTTGTAACACCTCGGATCTCAAAATGAAGAAAAATCCTAGTTTTTAGAAAATTGGTGTCAGTATCGACAGAACTACCCACAGATCGTAGGTGGGACCACAGACCGTAAGTGGGGTTCTATCTTTAAGGCCCAAATCTTTATAGTCTCTGATCCCACCCACAATCGACCAGTACGGTCTGTGGTTGGACCTACGGACCGTAGAGTAGATCGATCGTAGGTGCGGGTCGACAGCCAGTTAGAGGGAAATTGTTGTTGGGTCAACTTCAAATGGTCATAACCCTTAGCACAAAAGGAATTAGGTAGCCCATGACCCCACCAAATGATACATAATTGAATCCTCTTTCCAACGCCACCGAGTTTACTAAAATCTCATCTCCGAGTAAAAAGTTATGCTCATTTTAATGCAACCCTCAGGCAGACTTGACCGACAACCCCACCTACAGTTGGTAGGTTGACCTACGGCCAGTAGGTCCCTCCGTGGGTGGCCTTCGGCAAGTTTTAAATGTGGGTCATTTAGGTCTTTTTCCTATGCGTTGGGCACTTAAACTTCGTCGTTTTATGCCTAAACTATGTCGTTTTACTCATTAAGCCTAATAACTTAGTCAGACATACCCAGAACCTTTATTCATCAAAATCATTCAAACTTGGAGCAAAAAGAAGGGGGGAAAGTCGACCAAACCTCCCAAGAACAAGCCGCAGTATTCTTCAAGTTTCAACCCCAAAATCGAAGGATTTCTCCGTAGATTTCGTCACCAGGTATGTGGGATTTCACTAGTGGGTTCCTTTCATCCACTAGGTCCCTAGAATTCAACCAGATTCTTGATTCTCTATATCATGTTTATACCTAGGGTTTCTACAACTTTGCAGAACTATTGTGAATTAGCTGTTATAGTATTCATAATCAGATTATCATGATTTTATGAAATCGTTGCTTAGTTCTTGTCACGCCTCGAGTCTACACCCTGGACGTGGCCGGCACTCGAAGATCATTGTCGGCCTCAAGCGAACCCTTGGTCTAGCTTACTGACTCAACAAAAGACTTTAAATATGCTTACTATGATCAAAGTGAACTTACTCAAATAATTTTAGTGAAATAACTCAGAATGTTTAATAGTCAATATTCAACTTGGCCAAAATGGTAACTCAAGTCTCAACATATGAAATAATAATGTAAAGGCATCTGACTACTAACTGTCTATGAAGTCTCTAAAACAAAGAGGGATGTCGGGACAGGACCTCCGATCATCCTAACATCTGAAAGACTAGAAAGCAAATAAAAGAGTCCTCCGGAATGCAAGGAGGCTGACCAACAGACTCTGAGTGCTCAAGTTAGATCAACGAGGCGCTGAATGCTGATCCTGGTTACCTACGTCTGCATCATAAAATGATGTAGGCCAACTAGCATCAGTACATTGAATGTACAAGTATGCGAGTTGGAAAGCTAAATACAACATAGGCTTGAAAAGAATCTGAAAGAAACACTTGCCTTGGCTCTTCTAACTCATGAATACTTAACTGAACTCATTTCATTATAATGTAGTTTAAAACAAGTGCAATATAAAGAAGGAAAACTGTTTAAAACATGATGTCAATTTATAACCATAATATCATAAAAAAACATACCATGCTCCATCTCAAAGTCTACTTGTGCAATGCATGAATGAAGTCTCATACCCCCATTCATACTAAGCAGAACCCCTTGAGGAACCATGCAATTACTACTGTGGGAGTTTCTCTAACCGACAACCACCACTATGAGCCTAAGTGGTGATACAACCTTTTTACCATCATATAGAACTACTTAACTTAGTGGATCCACTAGCTTAACTTATGTGATCATCTAAAAAGTATGACCCATTAAAATCCATGATGGCTACATGGTTTATGGAGACTTGAGTTAATATGAACTCTCATCCCCATATCGGTGCTCAATACTACTCCAAAAAATATACTTAGCTCATATGTTTTAAAACAACTTCTTTCTTTGGTTTGAGATAATTACTCAAAACTTAGCTTGAAAGCTTTCTTGGAATCGATGTTCCCTTTTGTTGCTCAAATGTGAAAACATTTATAAACTCTTTGGGAATACTTAGTTCCCTAATAGCTTTTTAAGAAATGAACTCAACTGTTTACTATTTGCTTAACTTGAAACTTAAGTCTTAAAACAAATTTAAAACGTTTGTTAAAGACTTTAAACTTTGCTTGACTTGCTTCTTAACTTCTAGACTTGACTCTTAACTTCTCTTGACTTGACACTTTACTGGTCCTTGAATTGAATTTGGATTCAAGGATTTTGATTTGAGATAGGAAGGATCACATGATGTTTAGGAATGATCTTAAATAGCTAAACATGAGAAAAGTCACAAAATCACCGTCTTGGAACAAGTCCACGAAGCGGAGGTGTTTTAAATAATTACTCGCAAAAATTAAATTTTGAGACAGATGAGTTTGCGTCTTAGAGAAACTTTTTGTACACAGAGGGAGCAATCCGCGACGCGGACTTGCGTGCCAAAACGCCCTCGACTTTTTCCTTCTTCGTTTTCCAGCCTCAATTCGCCTAAGCTCGACTATTGATCTCAAATTCATTTTAGATCCCGATACCCAGCATAAGTACTCAAGAACCTAACTCAAATAACTCTAAAACTCAATGTAACGATCTCAAAAATTCCTCAATTCAACCCAATTCAAGAACAACATTCAAATTCAAGAATTTATGTCAAGAACATCAACTTTCAAACTCTTTAAGAACAAATTCTGCTGAACGAAACATGTTTGGCGCGTGGGTGTATGAACCCAACGCTATGAAAGACTCACATACATTGTAGGGATCACCCCCGACGAAATCCACAAGAAACTCTCCATGAAATTGACGAACTTTGCTTTTTCTCCTCTTTTCTCCTCTTTTCTCCTCTTTTCTCCTTTCTCCAAGAACCCTAGCGTAAATCTCTAATTGCTTAAACTGAACCAATTCAGTTTTGACCCTTAATTAATTCACCAAAAACGAATTAAAATAACAGGGTATGGTAAAGACCAAAACACCCTTAAAAATCCGGATTGGACATTTCCTTAATCCAACAGCCCAACTTCCAAAGGGCATAACTTACTCATACAAACTCGGAATCGCGCAAACTCGACGGCGTTGGAAAGATCATTCCAAGAGATTTCCTACCATATCTAGAAGTACTCCTAACTCATCCTGAGCTAGAAGTTATGGCCATTTGAAGTTAACCAAAAACTCACTTTTTCCTAACTTAACAAAATTCCCAGATTTTCATTTTTTCCAAAAATGACTATTTCCAATGCTCAACTTCTTCCTAGTTATTTCAAATTATGAGATGTTACAGTTCTTTGCATGAAATTCAGAACCCTAGTTGTGTAGATTCTTTTAGTTCATGAATTACACTTGTTAGGTCATATTAAACAGATATACATGCTCTAGTTAAGAATGTTTCATTATCAGTATTTAAATGTTGCATTTTCGGATTTGCATGTTACAACATTGAGTTATCTAGCATTTCAGTTTTGTTGTGTCATACACATTCCAGTTGGGAGTAGGCTTAGACCGAGTTGGACTAGGGTTCAACGTACCCTCATAGTCCCAGAACTACATGCCCCATAGATTTATCAGTCCGCTCTGTTGGGCATAAACTTTAGTGATCACGCTATTCATGCCTTTATACCTCTGGCAAGGTATATTGGGTCCTATCGTTTGGGTGTATACATTGAACAATCATGCCTTTATACCCCTGTCAAGGTATATTGGGTCCTCTCAATGGGGCGTATACATCGGACTCTGCCGTTTAGCTCACGTGGTTTTATGTCGGTTAATAGTAGCTCCCACAGTTAGACTCCCGTGCATTCGACCAAGTTTTTAGTTATATTTCAGCATTCAGTCTCAATATGTCATGTTCAAAATTAGTACTTGGACATTGCATTTAGTTTAGCCTTCAGTATATTCCAACATTTATATTCAGTTCAGATTATGTTATTGCTTAGTATGCTTTGTTCAGTTATGTATTTTATTCAGCTATACTCTACGTCATGTATGCTTAGTACATTCCAAGTACTGACGCATACTCTGCGCTACATCCTTTCATGATGTAGGTTCAGGTACTTAACATCCAGATCACGCATAGATCAGTTCCCGATCTTCATGTCAACAACTTCAGTGGTGAGTCCTTATACTTCGAGGACAATAGACATGTTTTCTTCCTATTTAGTCTTTTTATTTCAATTTCAGTTTTGCTAGAGTTAGCTGGGGGCATGTCCCAACAACTTTATTCAGTAGAGGCTTTTTCAGACATAACATTAGATTCAGCTTTAGTTTTGAGTTTGATCTTCCAGTTATTATTAAACTCATAGTCTTTAATATAATTATATTAGTATTGGGTATTCCCTACTTTCAGTTAATTATGGTTTTAAGCTTCTGCATAGTATGTTTTATTCAGTAATCTTTTAATATGCTTATGATATGCCAGCTTAGGGTTAGCTTGGGGTCACTTGTGATCCTAGGTCTCGTGTTTACGTCCAGGAGGTAGCCTCAGGGCGTGACACAGACCAAATAGCGTCAGTACATGGAATGTACGAGCATGTGACGATAATTCTAAACAAGACATAAGCTTGAACTGGAACTAAAGAAACACTTACCTCGTCTCAACTCAACTCATTTCAATATAAAGCAGTGACAAAAATGCAATATAAAGAAAAGCTTAAATCAATAGATAGCAACTCAATGTATTAGAAAATGCAATATATCTCAATTTGTATGCAAAAATACAAAATAAACTATGTTTGGGAGATTCTCTAACCGACAACCATCACTATGAGCTATGTGATGATACATCGTCTAGCCCACGTTGTCAGAACTATCCTATATTTTGTCGGGGTATAGAACCTACTAACTAAGTGGATTCACTAGTCTATGCTTTAAAAGAAATAAGGAATCATCTAAGAAGTATGACTCTTTCTTCCCACGTTGGCTACATGGTTTATGGGGGCAGTGAGTTGTTAGAACTCTTCCCCATATCGGTGTTCAATACTACTACCAAAATGTAACTAGCTCATATGTTTAAAAACGCAACTTTGTCTGTGGTTTGAGATTATTACTTAAAATCTTTCTCTTAAAAGAGATGGTACTAAAACTGCTCATGAAAACTCTTTTGGAAATCGATGTTTCCTCTCATCTTAAATGTGAAAACATTTACTCTTGGGAATACTTAGCTCCCATATATCATTTTAAAGAAAGTGAACTCAGCTCTACTATTCCTCAAACTCAATGCTCAAGTCTTATAACAAGTTTAAAACAATTGTAAAAAACTTTTTGAAATGACTCGAAGAACTCTCAAGACTTGACTCTTAGCTCTACCTTGAATTTGAATTATAAATTCAAGGGTTATGATCTCATGTTATGGATGATCTCTTGATGTTTAGATGTAATTTATAGTGTAGAGATCAATTAGAAACCATACGTATGATTCGAGGGAACTCGTATGAAAAGAAGGACGAAATAGTAGGGGACCTGTCGACCCTAGCACACTGAGTGGCGCAGGGCGCCAACCCTTGAACTACAGAAGCTGACTTGGGGCGCACTGAGTGGCACGGAGCCCCACGACCCAAACTACATAAACTGATTTGGGGCGCGATGCCCTATCCCCTTTTCCCAGAAAAATTGACGAATTTTGTTACTCATTTTTTGACACTAATTTGCCTAGAATCGATTGGTTTTTTCCCCAATCACTTAGATTCGAATACCCAACATTAGTATACGATAATCTACTCAAAACTATCCTCAAAACACTAACACTTATCTCAAGAACTTATCAAAACCTCAACAACCAAGATTTTGAAAGAAACTTCAATAAAACTCATCAAGGACTCAAATCTTTCAACTTCAAGAACGAAATTACACTGAAAATAGCATGATTGGTGCGTGGGTTAACGAACCCAATGCTATGTGAACTCACATACCTCTTAGGGATCAAACCCTTAGCGAAATCCGCAACAAAATTTAAGAATCTTGGCGAACGCCTTGAACTTTTCTCCTTTTCTCCTCTTCTTGAAATCCTCTCAAAACCCTAAGCGTATATTGATTTATGAAAACTGAACACAATCAGTTTAGACCCCAAATAAATTACTAAAAATGAATTAATCAGGTTGGGTAAGGAAAAGACCAAACTACCGCCCATATTTTTGAGTAACTTTCCTTAATTGGACAGTCTGACTTCAAACGGGGATATCTCTCTCATACGAGCTCGAAAAACAGCAAATTCGGTTGCGTTGGAAAGAGGATTCCAAGACATTTCATTTGATATCTTATGGGCTACCTAATTCATCATGTACTGAAAGTTATGCTCGTTTGAAACAATGTAAAATGCACAAAGATGCCCTCAATAACTTTAAGTGTCTACTTAAGAATAATGTATGACTTTAGGGGACATTTTATGTATTTTCTTACTCTAACTAGAGTAATCAGAGCAAAATGAAAAGATTCACTGACCAAGTTTTTAAAAATAAAAATATTTTGAAAATCACAATATATGTGCTTGTGGTTCAATTCCAAAAGATATGTTTCCTACACCCAATTATTGGTATAAAAATGACACAAGCTAAGTTGATATCTTTACCAAATCAACTGATAAATTTATTGCAAAGAAACGAGCTAACAAGAATGAATATCCAATTTAACATGCATTGATTGTCAAAATATGATGCCATGAAATTAGCGATAAATTTTGTTGCTTAACTACAAAATAACATCTCATTACTTGCTAATCTTCTACTCTAATCCACAACTTTCACATCCTGCTATCTATAAAACTCATGTCCTCAGTAAAGTGAATCAAAGTTGTAAGACCAAAGAAATAACAAAAGAGTTTATTATCTTATAGTCAGATGTTAACGTGCGAGACACATTTATGATTTTGCGATAATTGTTGAAGAAATTAATTAATCTTAGAATTGGGATTAAATAAGTAATTTACACTTCTCATTACGCAAAAGTGCAAATATCCCGGGCAAGTCACTCGCGCTCTATAGACAGACTACGGCATCATTTATTTGCCCTAATCCTTCTCTTTCCTCCATAGAACTGAAAAACCCCGAAACTCGTAGAGAAAACCTCTGCAGCTTTTCTCTAAAGCGATACGAAGAAGCTTCTCCAAACTCTTCGTCGACCACTCGCCGTACGTCAGGTTAGTTCCTTTTTCCGGCTTCCCACCGTCACCTTCTGCGTTGTCGGAAACAATAATGCTCACCTTTTTTTTGTATTCTTACTTGTTCTACGTATTCCAGCGGTAGGTTATCCGCTTTTAGTTCTTTATTTATCCGAAGTCTATGTTGGCTGGTAGAATTTGTACCCTAAACCGTAGTTCATTGGCTTGTATTTGCCAGGATTTTGTAAAGTTTTATACATTTTTCGAGGTTTAGAGTGTAGATTTGTGTTCTGATATTTGATATTCTGGCCTATATAGTCAGATTCAGGATTATAAGTAGTGGTGCTGCTACCGCTGGTTGCAATTGGTGCAATTTAATGGCGTATGTGGATATTTTTTCATTGCCAAGTTCCAACTGCGCAGTCATATCTGTCTTTAAATTTCAGCTTGTTTGCCCTAATAGTAGGATAAGAAGGGGAAATAACTTTTTGCTTTGACTAGGTTTAGAATATAAATATTTCAGCTCTTTGTTGTCTTTTTTCTTTTTATTGGAAGTGACTTAGAGATGGTTGAAATTGTGCTGCAAGGAAGTTTCTCATAAGCAAACAATTAGCATATACTGATCAGATAGAGAATGTCTGATAGCCTTTACTGTGCACCTGATATTTAAGGTGACTTCATAAATATAGAAAGAAACAAGTAAAAGGAAGAGGAGAGTATATTACATTTTACTCAATACACTTTATGATATTATTATGTTCAATTAGTTATCATACTCATTCTGTGATCTATTTATATGTATATATGATAGGGAACAAATGTGTATAATGTTAAATTTTCCTTAGTTTTTTTCTAATATCAACGGCTGTACTAATCAGTTTCGCCTGTGATGTAGAAAGATTTCAAACTATGGGCGAAAGCGAAACTGTTGTAGCTCAAACCTCGTCAGTCACTGATTATATGTCTGCTGGTTATTCGTCAATAAATCCTGATGATGCTGGTGCCCACGCTTCTTCTGATGCTGGAAACGCTGGGGATCTGGCCACTTCATGTCCAAATGGCCCAGGGGAGTCAGCAGCTACTAATGTAGAAGCTGGAAACCCTTATACTACTGATGAAGTGTCGACCCAGCAAGAAGCTGCAACTGCTATGGCATATGACGCGATCCAGGATCTTGCAGCTCTAGCAGATGCACCCGCAGGTTCATCCCAAGTTGCTGATTATGAATCTTCTGCAAATGGCAACACTGCTGAAGCAAGAGACATTGCAGCAGCTGGAATTGCTGAAAATGGGATTGCATCAGACGTTCATGGAAGTTCCAATATGCATCGGCCAGAAGATGGCTTAGGTATAATTTTTAACTGTTCGGTGTCCTTGTGTCATTATCTGTTGCTATTCCTGCAATTATAAACTAATCAAGAACTTCATTAGATGTTAAGGGATGCTTGTCATCAATTTAATTAGTCACAAGAATCATAATACGAATACATGATGCTAATATAAATCTCTTTAGTAGACATATGGAGTAACTAGTTCATTTCCTATACAAAATCTGCTTAAACAGAAAAGTTACGCTAGGATGCTACCATAGCTTGGCTCTATGGGAATGTCTTTAGTGGTTGGTAGTTGTTTGTTTTCCTCAGTAGTCTTTCACATTGTAACCAGCTGCTTTCCCCAGTCTATTTCCTTTTACTTCTTCCTGCAGCATGTTGTCTACTCCATCAATTTTGTTGTCTTTCTTAATCTTTCATCTTTTGTAAGTTTGAAATTTCCTTTTATTTTTGTCCCTTTGTCCTGAATGTTAATTGCATCAACAGGTAGTGTACTTACTAGCTATATTTTCTGTTAGCAGCTTTATCTCCTGAAGAGGAAAGATTATGGAGCATCGTTAGGACAAATTCTTTAGACTTCAATGCTTGGACTGCCCTTATTGAGGAGACGGAGAAGATGTCGGAGGTACTTTAACTGACCTTCTGTCAAGGGGATTTTTCATCTCAGCATTCTTCATTTTTGGTCTTTGTTTTTGTTTATTGAGAAAAGAGAGTTTCTTATCATTTATATTTCAATTTGCTTTGCTTACTGTCCAACTGGTAAGAAACTATCTGGAGAGGTACTGTCTTTTCTGATATTTTGCAAGAAATACACCCGACTTTCATGCTAGGGGGAAGGATAGCGTGTGGCACAAAATTTCTCAAGTACATATAATTTGGGGTACTATTCCTGGCAAATAGTTTCTAAGCTATAAATTAATTGCCTATGCAAATTATTACAGAAGCTGTGCCACATTGCATTTTCTTGCCTTACCTTATATCTTTTTATGTTTTATAACTTTTCGTTAGCTAAGCTGAGTCTCCTGTTCTCAAAGAACAGGGCACTACGGTGTTGGTGGTATTCTGTCTCTCTTCCCATCCATACCATGTGTTAATCTACTTGGGAATTTTTTTGGTGGTGTCCATGTCTTAAGCTAAAATTACCACTGTTCCAGGATTGTAATCAGTGATGCATACCAGCCAGAAGACACCATTTTTTCATTAGCAAGAGATTTAACAGTACAAGAATGGTGGTGGTGTTAATGCTCTTATCCGCGTTACTTTATGCACTTCCCTTTTTTGGGTCCCAGAAGATTTGATCCATTTTCCTTAATTAAAGAGATTTTTATTTCCACGAAGTCAAACTAGTACACATTCATATAATTGATTTTAATATGGTATATCTTGGATGAGTTGCCTAACATTTAGCATGACTTAGTCATAGACTCATGGTTAAAGTCGGCTCGAATTTCTTAATCTTTATGCTAAGCAAACAAGCTCATATACAATGTGGAGTGTGTATTGTTCTTTTGTAAGCAAATTTTCTATGGGTCAATTTTCTTGCTAAAATAAGCTTGTGGCTGTCGATATTGCATAGCTTGTGGTTACAAATTTCCTCAATGCTGGATTTGTATTGCATTGTGAAAATGTGTAGGGCAACATTTTGAAGATTCGGAAGGCTTATGATGCATTCTTGGCAGAATTTCCTCTGTGTTACGGTTATTGGAAGAAATTTGCAGATCATGAGGCACGTCTTGGCTCTGGTGACAAAGTTGTGGAGGTCTATGAACGAGCTGTTCAAGGTGTGACATATTCGGTAGATATGTGGTTGCACTATTGTGTTTTTGCTATAAGCACTTATGGAGATCCTGACACCATTAGAAGGTAATGCCATTGCTGATTTGATTTGTTCTAGTTTTATATGGGAGATCATCAGCACAAGATGCTTATAAATTTTTTCTTTGTGCCAAACTATGTGATCTTTCAATGCCCTCTGACCTGATTTCAGCATGTCTGCAACAGCTCTTATTCATCTACATGGCGTAAGGTTTGTTTGGATTGCACTTCAGAATTGTATGACTGATGTGCAATCCACGTGATTCTATGGCCTGCTTAGTAGCCATATGAATTTTCTTCAGGATTCAATTCAATTTTATGGCCTTATTCTCCCCCTTCTATTTTACCTGTCCTAAGGGCTGTGTATAGTCCTGTAGTTCTCCATGATATTTTGCTGTTATTAACCGTCGCACATGAGATGTATCAATAAACACATTGCTGCTGAGAAGATCTCGTCCAGTAAGGC
Source organism: Solanum stenotomum (assembly GCF_019186545.1). NCBI lineage: Eukaryota > Viridiplantae > Streptophyta > Magnoliopsida > Solanales > Solanaceae > Solanum > Solanum stenotomum. Next base: position 8,529,952 of record NC_064288.1, on the reverse strand, counting down.
TAAGATGCCCTCTCTCTGCACTTTCCATGGACATTGTAAGATTGTTTCGAGGAAGGTAAATGCAGCATATTTGTGGGAGTGTCTGCTCTTTGAGTGAATTAGTACTTTAGCTTGAACTCTCATGTACTGCATTTTCTAGAGCCCATGCAAAGGCATGCATGTGTTATTAATCTTATAGTACATTGTTCTGTTGGTTTGCTAGGTTATTTGAAAGAGGATTAGTGTATGTTGGGACAGACTACCTGTCCTTTCCACTTTGGGATAAGTACCTGGAGTATGAGTACACACAGCAGGCTTGGTCGAATGTTGCTGCTATCTACACACAGATATTGCAGAATCCAAATCAGCAGCTTGATCGCTATTTTGAAGGGTGATTATCTTCCTTGAAGCTTTATTTTGCATTTTCATATTCATTCAGGACTTCAGATTATCTCTGACAGTATCATTCTGCTTGCCTTGTGGAAAATACACCATTACTTATTTAATTATAAAGAAGCTTAATCCTTAGCAGTATCTTTCATTGGTTTTACTTGTTTAAGCATATTGCTTTTGAAAACTAATGTGTTCAAGTATGGCTATAAGTTTTAGTCTGTGTGAAGGCAATATTGTCACTTACTAACAAGTGATTAATTATAGTATATAATGCTAACCTGGGCCTGCTCTTACCGTTTAGTGAGAAACTGTGGAGAATTGAAGTTCCATGCTAGTTTTTAAAAACCCACCTGTAGGAGCATCAATCCTAGCTAATTCAGCTGATGGTTTTCAAATATACTTCAGACAAGTCAACATGTATTATTTGAGGGTTTAATTATATACAGTTTCAGTGTAGTGAATTTTTTTGTTGATACAAGAAAAGTAGTTGATGTAACACTGTTTCTTTCCTCTGTAATTCTATCTGCAGTTTCAAGGAGCTGGTGGCTAGTAGGCCTCTATCAGAGTTACGAACTCCTGAAGAAGCTGCAGCTGCAGCTGCAGCAGAAGCTGAGGATGAACAGATTGAGGGTGAGGTTAATCCTGGATCTGAGCCTTCTAAACCTGTTAGTACAAGCTTAAAAGATGCCGAGGAGTTAGAGAAGTATATCTCCATTAGAGAAGAGATGTATAAGAAAGCTAAAGAGTTTGATTCTAAGATCATTGGTTTTGAAACATCTATAAGGAGGCCATATTTTCATGTGAGGCCTCTGAATGTCGCAGAGCTTGAAAATTGGCACAATTATCTTGACTTTATAGAAGGAGGAGATGACTTCAATAAGGTACTTGGGTTTGGTTATTTTGTGGATTTCAGTTTCTCTTTATTTATAGCTTTAGTTGCCTTGCTATACATTTATTTACAGTTAAAGTAGTATCTGCTGCCTCATTTGCTATATTGGCTAAATCATCGGATGAAGCATCTTTTTAAACGGGATATTGAACTTGGACTAACGCATGGGCCATCCATTTGCTTTCTATACGGCTAAGTACTTCAAACCCTCATTTGTGAGTCGACGTTCTGGGTTCATGATCTGTTGTATAGTGGAATATTTGTTTTGAATTTCCACTGTTATGCATGCAGGTGTGTTCTTATCTTCTTAACCATGTCAGGCTAGATAGGTCCCACCCTTTTGTATTAGAGGGGCCCTGTTCCACCAGCGGAGTACTCCTTGTGCATCATTCCTTAGTCCTTTCAGTTTTTTGTGGAATTTCTTTATTGTGGTAGAGTGTTAATCTGTATTAAGCCATTTGTTACTTGTGCAAGTTAGGTGGTCAAGCTGTATGAGAGATGTTTGATTGCGTGCGCCAATTATCCTGAATATTGGATTCGGTATGTTTCTTGTATGGAAACAAGTGGAAGTTTGGATCTTGCTGATAATGCCCTTGCTCGTGCCACTCAAGTCTTTGTCAAGGTAAAATCTTGGTCTCTTCCAACAAGATATGCTCTTTGCTTTTAGGGGGTCAGCTTCTGCATCATATGCTTGATAGTTTTTTTTTAATTTTTGACAAATTATTTGTCTTTTTGCTTGTCTGGTTTAGCAGTTTAGTGGTTATTAACTGTTCATATCAAAGTTTAGTATTTAAAGATATTGTAAGATTTCTCTTCCCTCATCAACTGTCTTTTCTATTGATTGAAATCAGTAAATATCTTTTGAGAAGGTTAAATTTTTTATATATACAATGAGCACAAAGATCATGCCAAAAAACTTACAAGCAACCTCAATTCCTTTACATTACTGCTGGAAGCTGAGAATTGCCAACATTCTATCCACCATTGTGTTACATAAGTCGTAGACCAAAAAGCCAAAAAGGAGATACATCTACATATCAAGATATGAATGTTCTCATATTTGCTTTAAAAGCATCTTTACATTCTTTCCTTACATATCACCTCTCAAATGCAAGCTGGGATCATATCCCAGATTCTCCTCTTATGTTTCCCAATAACTTTTCTGTCCAACATTGATGAAGCCTAACATATTGAAACCTGATATGTGAGCTACATTGTAACCATAAATGATGAACATCCTCCCCATTCTTTTCACAAAGTAGACATCTCCTACAAAGGGGCATGCCTCCTCTATAAAGACTGTTGAGTGAATACAGTTTCATGAGGAAGTGTCTAGCAAAAATGGGCTACCTTGTATGGTTCCTAGTCTTCCAAATAATGGGATCAGTATTCCCCTCTTTGTTCTTTTTATAAAAGAAATATCTTGACATAGAAGGTTGAGCTCCGCGGAAAACCCAACGGTGGCTATAGTATGGAGTGGCTGCAATGATGGACAGAAATAATCAATAGTTTTTCCATCTCATCAAGTAAATTGTTGATTCATGACAAAAAAATGTGTACAAATTGTTGCCCCTTGGTGTTGCTTGGTTGCTAAGTTGCTCGGACTCGGGTGTGGGCTATGTTGCTCGGACTCGAGTGCAGGTATCTAAGACGGGTGCGAATCTGAGAGTTGGATTTGGCAAAATATAAATTTTAAGTTTTGGGGTTATGAATCCGAGCATGGATATGGGTGCGGAGATTCAACTAAAATGTTCAATATTATAAAAATAGATTTATGAAGATATTCTAAATTTGAGAGATATTTGTAAAATTCAATTTGGAGTCAAATGTAACAATACTTATCCTAACCTATTATAAAGCTAAAAAAATTATGTGTAAATAATAATATTAAGATTTGTTGTCCAAGTCATTAAGGGATTTTTACACTTCATAATAGTCCAACAAAGTCCACAACACTAATTATACAAAGATTAAGCCCATGAAATGTAAAATGTCATAAGAAGTGGTTAAGCCCAAATGTTTAGTTGCAGCCCATAAGGGTAAACAAGACATTTAAAAAATCTCTGCAATACCCTAGTTTATATATCTTATTTCATCTTCCTCGCTAGTCGCCACTGTCTCTACGAATACAACAAGACCTCAACCCCAGCTCATTCATACTCTCTCTCTCTCTCTGCAAAGATGCCGCCGAAGTTTGATCCATCTTAGGTCGTCTCTCTCTGTCTGCCAAAATGCCGCCAAATTTCGATTCGTTTCAGGTCGTCAAGCTTTTTGGAATTCTCAATTTCCCCCCAAATTTGTTCTTGACTCTGGTCAAAGTATCCGAATGGCATTGACCGAATCTGACACACACCCCGCACCTGCACCAGTGTCGTGTCGAGACGGATTCGACAGCCAAAATGAAGAGTCCGCGCAACATAGTTGGATTTGGCAAATTTTAATTTCAAGATTCAGGGGTATGAATCTGAGTATGATATGTGTGCGGGGATTCAGTTAAAAATATACAATATTTTTTGTATAGTTATGAAGATATTCTAATTTGAGAGATATGTTGTGATAAGCTTACATGTAATAATTAAAACTATTTAAAAGAATATGTAAAGATTACGATCAAAGAATAAACAATTTAATAAAATGGATAATTATGTTCAATTAGTCATTTAAAAGTATAAATTAATTATCAAAATTGACATGCTACTAATTAATTTTTAAAAAATTATAACTCCTTTTATAAGAAAGAAATAGTCATAAATAGGACTTTAATATTTACTGTCAGTTTGACAATTTAAGAAATAAAAGCCTTAATACAATAAAGATGGTACAATTCATAATTAGAGTCCTGTTCGTTTCTTTGTTCTTTTTCAAGAAATTATCTTTCTGCCGGTCCTCTGTTTTGGCCTAAACATGAAGCAAACCCTATGAAAAAGTGCAATCAGATCTCGTGACTTTAGAAGCTTGTCGCTGATCTGAAGACATCGCCGGCAAAGTTCCTCTTGGTGACTGTGACTTCTGTTAGCTATTCTCTATCAACTTTGTTGGAGAAAATGTCAACTTTCAGCGGCGATGAAACTACTCTCTTCTTTCCCAAATTTGTTCTCGATCCCGCACCCGTGCCCACACCAGTGTCACGTCAAGATGGGTTCGGCTGCAAAAACAAAAAGTCCGCGCAACATAGCTTGGTTGTCTGTTATCTTTTAATTTTAGCAGAGATTACTTGTCAATATATTTTCTGAATTGGGTTGGAAATTGCTCCATCTGAATAATCTGAAATGAGCAGCTCATAATGCTAATGCTGCAGCGTTTCACTGGTCATCTGCTAATAAGCTTGCTTGCATGTCTGTCATCCAGTAGTCTCAGCATTGACATTGCTCTTTAGTAGATTTCTTAGCATTGAGAAGGTCTGGATTCAATTTAATGTGCTGGTTATTCTAGTTTACCAATGAGGTCGTAGGCAATGCCCTCAATTGGATTTTCTTTCAATGTTAGTGCTGGGATTAATGGAGATAAGTTAAATTAGTGGAAGAGCTATTTTATTATAATTCTTGTTGTCCTTCGACAAATTTACATTTCTCTTGCAAAGTAGGTTTTTGAAGTGTTGAAGTAGTGAATTCAAGTAGTCGTTGTTGATGAATTCCTTTTGGTTTCTAATATTTTTTTCACTCATGCTATATGTGATCCTCAAGGATTATAATAGGCTGGTTATACGTGCCAAGAGTTTGAACTGGAAAGGGTGGAAACAAGTTGCTTTAGTTTCTAATGTCCATGAAGTATTGTAGGAAATTAAATTCTGTGTGTACTGCGTAGAGCTGTTCCCTTGAGTGTTGCCCCTCAAACCTACTATATTTTATTATCAAACTCATTTGTCCATCTTTAACAGAGGCAACCAGAGATTCACCTTTTTGCTGCTCAATTGCGGGAGCAACGTGGCGATATTCCTGGTGCTCAAGCTGCATATCAACTTGTGCACGCTGAAATATCACCTGGGCTTGTAGAAGCAATAATCAAGCATGCAAACATGGAACGTCGACTTGTAAGTTTGTTTGGTCACGTACTATGGTTTCAGGACCAGCTTTGATCTTTGTTGACTTATCCGATGTATCGTTTTCTTGGTTTTTTTGAAGGGGAATCTTGATGATGCCTGTACCATATACGAACAAGCTATTGCCATTGAAAAAGGGAAGGAACACTCTCAGAGTCTGCCATTGTTGTTTGCACAGTACTCTCGGTTTTTGTACTTGGTAAAGTTCTTTTTGTCTTGTGTTTCCAGTTTTTATATTTTTGACTCAATTAATTGGTTACTGCCGTTTCCATCTTGTTGTAATGTACCCCTTCCCAATTGTGGCAAACAGTTACAGATATTGCTTTCTTTCAGATGTTTGTGGAAATTGGTATTAATATTTTTGTTTAGCAATGTGCCTCTTTTTTGTTTCTTTAGTGGGTGGGAGCACGTGTCTTTATCAAATCAAATCCTCTCCGTTTCAAATTGTTCGTCTTACTTTCCTTTTTAGTTGTTTGAAAGAATGTCTCTTTCTGAATTTGGCAACACTTTAATTCCAACATCCCACAAGATTAAGGCTTTTGGTACATTATACATATCTTTAGTTTAAGATTAATATTTACAAGTCTAATTTACTTTCTTAAACTCCGTGCCCAGTCAAATTAAGGCACATAAATTGAAATGGAGGTAGTATCAGAAATATGTATATATTTTCTGCTCATTGCAGCATATGAATGTGGACATTCCCTGTGCACTTTGTAGCAGGTGGCTGCCCCTCCTGTGGCCCTGTATATAACCATATGGAACGCTGTTAGTTGAATTGGATGATATATGAAACTTCTACCTTGGAATGTTGCATTCATCGTATCTAGTTGTGGATATATGAGACTCCTGTTTCTTAAAATTGCAGCATATGTTTCCAGAAATATGGAACTCCTGGTCCTTTCTTGAAATTTAGAAGTTATGGGTCAATATTTTCTTGTTCATTTTCTCAATACTGTTATCCTAATTGACCAGTTCTCTCCCTGTTTAGTATAATATCTAAATGCATTTCCTTATTTTGTTTAGTTTAATCTCCAAATGGACTTCCCTATTCTACTTTTCATTTTACTAAAGATATCTGTTTTGTGGAAGTGCATCAACATAATTTATGGTGCAATACCAACCTATAATAGTGAGACAGTTATGACCATAACTTGTCGCAGTAATCTACTCATCAATTGATTCTCAATCATTTTAGTGATTTGTTCACTTTTACACACTCTACACTGCCCTTGTGGAAGGCTTTCCAGTAGAAAATAAATCAGAATTAGTGTAGTGCATGGAATCATTAAGGCGTTTCCTTGATACCCTGTATTATTGAGTGGTGATATTGCGGAAAATATTCTTCTCTCTTCAATGTTCCTCATGAGTAAAATCATTTAAAATTTATGTATTTGTCCTCCTTTGGCTCACTGTCACAATTTCTGTTGGAAGGTTTCTGGGAAGGTGGAAAAAGCTAGGGAAATTCTTGATCAAGCAGTTGAGAATGTCCAGCTGTCAAAACCACTTCTGGAGGTTTGTCTGTCTTTCTCATCCAAGGGCATAAACTGTGGAGGAATTGGTGTTTCTTATTGATATGCTCTTTTCATGTAATATGCAGGCACTAATCCATTTAGAATCCATTCAGTCACTCCCAAAGAGAGTAGATTTGTTGGATTCATTGGTTGATAAGTTCTTAGTTCCATCTCTTGAGAACCCTAACGTTGCAAGTGTTGATGAAAGAGAGGAATTATCAAGCATTTTCATGGAGGTACAAACTGTTACATTTGGGTACTTGACTGTTCTTTGGGTCTGTGATGCACTCTTAATGTTAAGAACAAATATGCATTGTGTTGTTCTCATGGGAACCTGGAGTTATTTAAACTTCTGATCATGGCCAAATATTCTTGGAAATGCATTCAGTTAAATATTTCATGTGCTGGAACTAACTGGTAACACACCCTTGAACTAGTATTCCTGTTGGATGTTTGCCTGGGCTACAATATGGTTTATGCCTTTAGATACTTTTCCAAGTTTGCAATATTGTGTAAAAATGGAGTTAAAATTGTCGTACAAATTTTGTTTTTAGAAAGGGACACTGTTGTCGGACCTCCCAAAAAGTAGGAGGCCACTATCTTTGTGATGTACGAAGTAAATACATATCAAGTTCAGCAGGGAGTTTGTGTACCATGTTGCATTGATGTTCAAAATGTCACATGGTTTAAATTTGAATCATATGTATGTACTTGTTTTCTTGAGCGTTGCTAGTTGTGGTTGAATTAATGATTGTTTCAATGAACAGACTACAGTATCATTTGGTGGTTTAAATCAAATCGTATGATGGTTAAATTTGAATCATATTGGGATGTCTTGGTGATGCAATGGGGGGGGGGGGGGGTCTGGAGAGAATTTGTTTTATGGGGAATTATGTCTGATTCTTGATTCTTTACCATTTTCCATTTGGTCTTTGAAGCGTAAACTCTTTGGAATGTCTTGCGGATGGAATGGAAATTCTGTGGAAATATCTGTTTTTAGGATTTATTGATGATTCTTGATCCTTCACAATCTTGCCTTTTAGACCTTGAAGTGTAAACATTTTGGAATATCTTGGTGCAATGGCCCAATGGGGAGTCCAGATTGAGATTTGCTTTACTGGGAATGATTTCTGATTCATGAGCTTTCATCATATTTTTAATTTTTTGAAGACTGAAGTGTAAACATTTTGGAACATCTTGTGGGTGCAAGGGGAGGTCATGGAAATTTGTTTTCTTGTGAATTATTGCAGTCTCTTGTGAGCCTTCACTATCTTTCTTGTCTCTTTAACTGATAGTGCTTTGTGCTAATTGTTTACCACGATCCTCTTGTTGTGGCTGTTCACTTTTGATGCTTTTGACAAAATGTTCTGAGATGGAGAATGTGTTTGCAGTTTCTCGATCTTTTTGGTGATGCAGTCTCAATTAAGAAGGCTGATGATCGGCATGCGAAACTCTTCTTACGCCATAGAACTTCTTCAGATTCAAAGAAACGTCAGGCTGAAGATTACATAGTTTCTGAGAAAACAAAGCTGGCAAAGTCTGCTGTTGCAACAACCAACCCTTCAGTGGTTGGTGCATATCCTGGAGCACAGAATCAATGGCCTGCAGGTTATGGTGTACAAGGTCAAACCTGGCCACAGGCTACACAAGCCCAATCGCAGCAGTGGAATCCTGGTTATGCGCAACAGGTAATGTTATGACAAATATTTCACAGTTTCACTAGAGATAGTTTGCCACCTGGCTCAAATTTTTCTAGATTTAAAATCCTGATGTGAATCTCAGAGCAATGCAATGTGGGACCACTATGTATGTGTTGCTCAGGCTTTAACCAAAATGTTAATTTGGGTTAAACTGGAACTTCACCATGTAAGAAAAACAATTGAACTTCTTTATTCAAATGGATTTTAGAAGCTTTTTTCTCTTTAATGTGAATCAGAGCTCTGTGTAGTTATCTTTTCTGTGGACAAATGTTTTAGTACTCTGCCGTCCTCAATTTTTCGCGTTACATATTTCCTATCCCCCTCCCATGGAGATCCTTGATTGCATGTGTTTCAGTTTTTCATGTGGCCATTAAATCATGCAGGGGTTGATGTGCATGTGTGTGGTTTCGTATTTTGCTCAGTCTGTATGTTCTTTCAGACACAATTATTCATTAGCAACAACATATACATAGTGTAATGCACAAGTGGGGTCTGGGGAGGAGGGTGTACACAAACCTTTACCCCTACCTTGTAGAGATAGAGAGGTTGTTTCTGATAGACCCTTGGCTTAAAATAAAGCATTTCCAAGCAGTTTGAAAAAGAATATACAAAAATGAGAGCAATAACAACAAAATAATGTGAAATGGGTGCAGCACATGACACAATTATTCGTTAGTTACTTATTTCTTTTTCTAGAATATACTCTTCAAAGAAGCTATGCTATCAGTGGCTTTTATTTAAAAAATCTTTTGTGTTTGTTGAACTTTAGGCAGCATATGGTGCTTACGGCAGTTACGGAACTGGCTATGCACCTCCTCAAGCGCCTGCAGCATCAGTCCCCTCTAGTGCTGGTTATGGTGTCTATCCTTCAACATTCCCAGCCCAGGTATGCGGAATGCCTTTTATGTATCAGCATTTTGTTGCCTGTTTGCATACTGTGTCAAATTGCATTGTTGTTTCGGCAGGGATACTTATATCAAGCATCTCTATTGCTTTCATGGTTCCTTTTTGTTTTTATTGTTAACATTGATGTCCTTGTAATGCTAAGAATGGTTTAGCATGAAGGTATAATTTGATGTCTGGTAAGTTTCCCGGTTTCCTGTCTGAAAATGTCAGTGAGGCCAAAAGGCTTGCATAACTTATTTCATCCCCCAAATTGTAGCATTTCAGTGTTCAAATTTCTAAATTGAATCACTTTATTTCCATTTTGATACTGAAATAAATTGCCAGTTGAATTAGGAAGTAGTTAAATCCAATATCTCTATTATGTTGATTTTGGTTGGTCAAAATTACAAGGGGCATTATACTTTGTTCCTGTGTAAGAAAAATATTTTACATTTTATTTTATAAAAAAATATTATTTATTTGGGATAATATTTTTTAATCTTTAATTTTAACTAATACTTAATTTATTTCATTTTTGTCTAGGTGAAATGTTTTGTCCATGTGGAGTGTGATGTGTCAATTTTTTTTAGTAAAAGAGTGTATTACACACACCATGATGAGAGTGTTATAAAAGAGAGAGGTGTGTTTCTTAAACTAATAAGTGATAGTTTAGGTATGAAACTCAAAAAAAGGGTAGTTTAGGTGTGTTTTTGACACTTATCTCTTTTATAAATGATTGGAAGAAAAGAATGTAGAAAGATAGCGTGGTATACCAGGAGAATGTCCCCTCACCATGGCCAATTTGACGGTGAATGTAAGGTCTGATTAGGGGCCTATGAGCATTTTGAGGAAGAAAAATCAACAGAAGTTCGTGTTACATGAGACTAAATGCGCCTGTTTCTTTGTTACAATGCATATGAATATAATGATAAATGAGGACATGACTACTTATTATGGTATTGTCGTACTTCCTCTCACAATTAGTCGGACCTTTATTGCTACAATTAGTTCTACGAGTGTAAGATATCAATCCCAGTTAGTGTCTGGTAGTAGCTTCTCAAATTTCATGTTACATTGGCCATTAGGGGAAGTTCAATCTAGTGGACAATAGCAAAGCTTGAAATTCAATGAATATCAAGTTTACCATTCTCAAAAAAAATAAAAATTCAATGGATATCTTCTCAGAAATTAATCTAATATGTTAATTTGTCTCCTTTTGATGGTGTTCCTTACCTCGGAACATTTCAGTAATATATATGCTGCTATGCTGTATTAAAGTTGATAATGTCTTGTGTTTGAACCTTCCTTTTTAATCAGTGAAATGGTGTACACTTGTACTCAAGCCCCCTTTTCTAGCACCCCACCTTCTCTGGGGGCAGAGAGGGGAGTTGTGTTGTTTTCATATTTGCTTTATATCTCCATAATTTCATGCTACACGAGTATACCCTTGGGCGTTGATTGTTTTATGTCACCAAGTAAAACTTTGTTATAACTTGTCAGGCCTTCCCTCAGCAGAATTATGCACAGCCAGCGGTTGCGGGCGCTGCCACTGCTGCTTTGACTCCAGCACCACAAGCTACAACTGTTCCTCCTACAGCTTATTACGGCAGTTACTATTGAAATGGCAAAGTTTTCTGTGTCAGTTTTTTGCTGGATGTTGTTTGTATCTTCCCCTCAGCGGCCAGAATATGTTGCAATACCATGAGTTCTTCTACATGGTTGTAATTTGATTTAATGAGCAGTCGGATAGGAAATTGAGCAATCTAGTGATGTCTTACCTTAGGCTGTTTGCTTTTCTCTAATTAATGTACCATACTTTTGGTTTTAACGTGCTAGTATGCAGGAAAAAATCTGTCACCCAAGATGTTATGTTTTCCCTGTCCCATTTCTAGTCTCTGTAGGAGTAATTTTATATTGCAGAGTGCATGATTTTCTGCCACCAGGAAGTGCCAATTAAGGTTACTGTATTCTTACATTCAGAGGGTATCTTTGATTTTTCGATAGCATGAAAAGATGACTGGCTTATAATGAATCGTGCGAAAGTGGGATGTTTTGTTGAGGAGGGGTGTAAGTTGCTTTCAACCGGTTTGCTTTGGCGTTTGTTCGGCTATAGCTATCCAAAATGAAAGGCAACTTAATACGTTGGAAGAAAGTAGCTTTTAGTTTTGGGGAAAAAACAAAAGCACAAATGGTATACTTATTCTATTCATTAAGAATCTTTTTTTATATGTAATTCGATATTCTATGAAAATAATGCACAATCTGCTGACTTGGTGAACTAAATAAAATACGTTGCTATTTACTAGTTATTGTCCGTCTTGCCAATAGATATTTTTAGCATAGAATTCGAATTTTATTTGATATTTTGAATGAATTAAGTTGAGAGAAGTTTGTGTGTAAATATATTCCATACACTAAATAATTTTCTTGTACTCATTTACCCACATGTTAAAGAGATTGAAATATGGATTCCATAACTAAATAATTTACCTTTTAATGAGTGAAAATAATATTCAAACATGTATTTCTAGTTTTGGACTAGAATGAAAGGTATATAAACGGTTTCATTTGGGTGTACAAATTGTATTTTTCAACTATCGTACAGCGTTAAAATAATATTGTATTTTGCATTCGTATTGAATAAAGAGTACTAGTTTCTTGCATAATGAAAAAGGATTATTCTTGATTCTATGCAAGATTTTGATTTTCAAATTAAAAGGAAACTTTGCATTTTAATGGAGTTTTGAAGAAAGAAAAAATACAAATAGGATAATTGTGAGCGAGAATAGTTGATTAAAAATCTGAGCCAAAGAATTTGTGGAAGAGAATAGTAGATTGATAACCAAAATAGGGGAAAGAATCATTGATTGGACAACGAAATTGGAGAAATTTGGTAATTAAAAACAAATTACCTTGCCTAAAAAATTAAAACTAAATGGAAAAAAATTAAATGTTATATCCTATCTACCTCCATGTTGAATCAAGATAGAAATAGAGGCCAGCCTCTGGAGTCTCGTGGTTAGACTGTCCTTGTTGTATGGGGTGAAGTGTTGGTCAATCAAGAACTCACATGTTCAGATTATGCATGTTACAGAGATGATGATGTTGAGATGGATGTATGGACATACTAGGAGTGACATGATTAACAATAAAGTTATCCGAGAGAAGATAGGAGTGGCCTCTATAATGAATAAGATGAGGAAAGCGAGACCTAGATAGTTTGGACATGTAAAGAAGAGGTGTGTTGACTCCCGTATTAGGGAGAGGTGATTAGATAGGGATATGACACAACTTCAATGTAAAAAAATAATTTTGAATTCCGGTCGAGAAGAGAAGCAGGAAAATGTTGGGCTGAATGCTAACTCTATCCTATATTGTTCGAAATTTTGTCTGTGTAGATGCACTTTAATTTGATTTAATTTCTTGTCTATTATTTTGGGTTAAATGGATGATGTGAAGGATTTTTTCGTTGGATGAGATTGAGTTATATGAAACAGCAAATGCGCATCCACATTTGGCAAAGTTATCTAGGTACTGTTGCGATAGGAGGCTTGCAGTTAGAGGCGAAATCAGGATTAAGAATTTAGGAGTTCTAAATTTCGTTAATAACCGTTAATTAATTTTGTTAGGAATTTATAAATTAATATACCTATATATTTAATTAATTTTTTTTAGTATAAATATAAAGTATACGGAAAAGCTACTGGGTTCGTCTGAACCCATGAACCCCACCTAGCTCCACCCGTGTGAGTTGTAGAGTTGCAGTTGTATATGATGTGGAACTTAACACTGTTTTTTCTGTTTCTTTTCATTCTTCTCTTTTTCTTTCTCCTATTATCTCAGTATGAGCAAGTTATGTTTTGGAGGCAAAATAGTGAAATTTCTTAAACCGAAATCATCTCTAACAATCTCTCTTTCTCTCTCTCCCTATATATATGAACTCCGTAACTTGAATGTTATCTTCTTTGTTTATGTTTATATTTATATTTATATTATATTGTATAAAAAGTAGATATCTTTTCACATGGAAGGATTTTGACTTTTCCAAAGGGAATGTTGTAACTATCCTGGATCATACACAGTTTTGATAATTTCATTTGAATATACTAACAACATTTTGTGGACCTTTTTCCTATACATTGTGCTGGAGATATTTGTTTGAGGCGATGGGCACTATCGATTTCTCACAACTTGAATTTTATTATATCAAAGTAAGGACTCGCTTCGGTCTTACAATCTTGATCACACTTGTTGTTTGCTTCAGCAACACTCTTTACTTGAGCACACACTTGTTTGCTCTCTTGCTTTCTTACTTGGTTTGTTACTTACTTTGTTTCTTGCTTGGTTAGTTATAACTCAAATGGGCCACCTCTATTTATAGGAGGTGATGGAAGAATCTAGAGAGATACATACTACTCTATTCTAGAATATTCCTAGCTATTTTTTCTAGAACTATTCTTTCTAGAACATTTCTAGACTATTCTCTCTAGAATACTCATTCTAGAGATCTTCCTTCAATTCTCTACAACTCCAAAATATTCTAGTTTTTTCTTGATTTATCTTAAGTAAATAATTAAGTTGGTGATGAATTCTTAACACTCCCCCTCAACACCAACTTAATTTTTCCTTTGTGTCTGTTGTGAACGATTCCTGAAACTTTGCAAGCATCATGACGTTCATGCCCTTTGAGGATCTCCTCCTTCATCGGATTATTCTGATCCCTACTCTTTGAAGCTTTTTCAAAGGTAGTAGCATCTTTATTGTTAGCCGCCTCTGCTAGTGTTGCATCTATATACTTGGCATTTGAGCATTTCAATCATGTCTTCCTTCTTAATTGAGGTTGCAAAACTTCTTGGACTTTTTCTTGCAACAGTTCTGGAGTTTCATGTACTCTTGTTTTCCATGAATTCTTATTTTCTCCTTTTGAAAATATCTCCTCTGTATGTGAGTTATATTTTTCACATACCTCTTGTTCTTGTTCAGCCTCCCTTCTTTGTCCTTCTTCTTCAAGTTTATATTGTAGCTTTTGCTCGAATTTCCTTGAATATGGCAAGGAGACTTCGTTGAACCACCATGTTGGTGCTTCATCAAGTACCACAAAAGTTGTCTCGGTTGGCATGACGTATATTCTAACCTTCTCCTTTCCATTATTGGTGTGCTTGTAACTTTTAAGTCATTTGGCCCAAACAAGACATAGTTACCTAAATATGTTAGTTGTGATACGTATCATAAGTTTTTCTTTATACCTGGAACATGGTAGACATTTTGAAGTTCCACTTGTCTTGAGCTGTGATGAGCCACAAACACCGTCTTACCAATATGAATTATTGGCATTTTTGAATTATTTGCAGTCACCACTACTCGATCGCCTTTATATTCACTCATGTTAATGAGCTTTTCTCATCACCAGTCATATGATTGGAACATCCTTAATCAACGATCCAATCGTGTTCATAATCGACCAATTTCTCACTTATAGTTGCAAGTGTAATCTCCTCTTCTTTGTTAGAGTGACGGGTGACAAGCTCCTCTTGTTGATTAGTTTCTTCAACTGCATAAGAGGTCTCGAAACCCCAAACTTTTTCTTCATCTTTCTTATTTTGAGTAGAAGTAGCTACATTACCTTCAACTTTCTTGTACCAACAGTCTCTAGCATAGTGTCCTTTCTTTCCACAATTGTAGCACTTCTCCATTAGCCGATTGTCGAAGCCTTTAGCTTGCTTGTTTTGTCGTTGAGTTTTTTTATGTTGATTCTTTTGGTCTTCCCCTGGCCATGAGCTTCTCTGCACTTCTCTTTTTTTATAGTCTTGCATTTTGCTGAAAAGCGCCTTATCTTCGTCTTTTATAACAAGTGAGACTAGATAATGACTTCTCTAAATCTTCTTCATTTGCCAACAACTTTCCAACTCAGATAAAGTTGGTTCTGTGGCTCATCCCCGTGTGGCTGTAATTATGCCTTTGTACTTCGGCCTTAGACCATGAACAATAATTCTCCTAATTCTTGTCTTCGTGATAGCATTCTCAAGATCTAATTTTGATATTTCATCACATAAAGATTTTACCTTTGAGAAGTATTGGTTGATCGTCATATTCTGTTGAGAGATCGACAAAAGCTCATTTTCAAGCCTTTGTAATCTCGCATCATTCTTCTTTGTAAAAATTGTTGCCAAGGTGTCTCAAGCTTCTTTGGGTGTCTTGACATTCTTAATCCGTTGTAGGAACTCATCCTCGATGGTTACAGTGAGAACAAACATGGCCTTTCCAGCTTTGACCATTCACTTTTTTGCTGCTTTAGCATCTATTGGTGGTGTGGTGTCTGATCCACCGATGATATCCCATAATTCATGGCCAAGAAAGTAATATTGCATTCTCGTTCTCCATGATCCGTAGTTGCTTGCGTTGAGCTTCTCAATGCTATTGAGAGTACTTGCAAAATCCGCCATTGATTAGTGCCTCACGATTTGTTGCCTCTCGCAGTACCTTGTATGATCTCCTTTCCTTTGAGTTGCTACCTTTCTTTATTCACCAGGCCCTAATACCACTTGTTGGAGATATTTGTTTGAGACTATGGGCTCCATCGATTTCTCACAACTTGAATTTTGTTATATCAAAGTGAAGACCTGCTTCGGTCTTACAATCTTGATCACACTTGTTACTTGCTTTATCAACACTCTTTACTTGAGCACACACTTGTTTGCTCTCTTGCTTTCTTACTTGGTTTGTTATTTACTTTGTTTCTTGCTTGGTTAGGTACAACTCAAATGGACCACCTCTATTAATAGGAGGTGATGGAAGGATCTAGAGAGATACATACTACTCTATTCTAGAATATTCTTAGCTTGCTTTTTCTAAAACTATTCTTTCTAGAACATTTCTAGACTATTCTCTCTAGAATACTCATTCTAGAGATCTTTCTTCAATTCTCTACAAATCCAAAATATTCTAGATTTTTCTTGATTTATATTAAGTAAATAATTAAGTTGGTGATGAATTCTTAACACATTGTTCCTATACGGTATTAAAAGAAAACATTTTTTCACATGTGCATTGTTATGGTTCCCCGTTATGGATCTAGTTATGGGACGCTGCAAGATAAAATCTGAAGTTTTCTTCTTACGACCTATGGTGCTGGTTCATTAAGAGAGAACTTGCAATCTCTTGACTTAAAGTACTCAAAAACTGAAATTACTTTTCTGCTTACATTTCCTGAGACAAACAAATAGTTTAAATACAACACTTAAAAAGATAACTACTCCTAGAAACTAGGACATGGCTTCCTAACATTATTGGAATGAAAAACTGCAATATTACAGGAAAAAAACTATTACTAAAAGGAAATAACTACTGCTAAAAGAAATAACTCATGCTGTAACTATTGGATGACTAATGGGTGATAACATTACTCTCATCTTTCAAATTGTGCTTGTCCTCAAGCGCTAAGTGCGGTGAGAAATCTGTTGTCTTGGATTGATGACCTCATCTATAAAGTCAATCCAGAATAATTTCTTGCATTGCTGACCTCGGGTGAATGGTTTATCACAATTGAAACAAAGTCCCTTAAGTCGTATTTCCTCCATTTAAGATCTGGTTAGTTTCTTCACAAATCTGACATGTTGTTGAGGTGAGAAATCTGTTGTCTTGGATTTGCAAGCATCTAATGATAGTGAACAAACGGATTGTTCCTTGCGTTCATAAAGTCGAGATAAACTCATTGCCGTAGACAAATCTGGAGGATTATGCAACTCAATCTCAATTGCTATATAATCAGTAAGACCACTGATATAAAGTTTAATTTTTTGTGACTGAGTGAGAGTACCAGCCCGCGAAATTAACTGCTCAAATTTTTCTTGGTAATTTGTCACAGACTCGACCTGGCATAACTTAATCAATTCTCCCAATTTCTGACTTCTAATTGGTGGCCCAAAGCGAAGGTTACATTGACGTTTAAATTCATCCCAAGATGGTTGAGGCATATCTATCTCTAGTTGAAGAAACCAAAGTTGTGCATTGCCTTCTAAATGAAAAGAAGCAAGTCCAACCTTTTCTTCTTCTGGAGTTTGTTGGTGTCGAAAGAAGTGTTCACATCTGTTCAACCATCCCAAAGGATCCTCTTGGCCATTAAATATTGGGAAATTCAACTTTGTATGTGGAGGAATGATGAAACTTCCTCCTATTTCTGATCCTGACCCTCCTACCACTTTATTTTTTCCCTTCCAACCGCGATTCTGACTTGTATTTTCATTTGAATCAGAATCAACCTTAGAATTCTCTAAATCCTTTGCGAATGCATCCAAACAAGCATTTATTGCTTCCTGTTTGGCCAAATTGGCTGCACGTTCTTTGTGGAACAAGTTCACCAATTGTGCTAGTTGATGTTGAATTTGGTCTTCCATAACTCCCGGCTCTGATACCAAGTTGTTATGGTCCCCTATTATGGATCTATTTATGGGACGCTGCAAAATAAAATCTGAAGTTTTCTTCTTACGACCTATGGTGCTGGTTCGTTAAGAGAGAATCTGCAATCTCTTGCAATCTCTTGAGTTAAAGTACTCAAAACTGAAATTACTTTTCTGCTTACATTTCCTGAGACAAACAAATAGTTTAAATACAACACTTAAAAAGATAACTATCCTAGAAACTAGGACATGACTTCCTAACATTACTGGAATGAAAAACTACACTATTACAGAAAAATAATTACTACTAAAAGGAAATAACAACTGCTAAAAAGAAATAACTAATGCTGTAACTATTGGATGACTAATGAGTGATAACATGCATACTGTGGACAAACAATGTATCTGCTAAAAAGAAGTTGTATTCTTATTTTCCTGGACCAAAGCAGGTTGGACGATGAAATCTGATGTTTATATATTTGGTCTTCTACTGATGGAGTTGATAACCAAAACGAAGCTTGATTTATCTCATCCTTTTGTTCTCAATATTTGTAAACCTGACTATTTTGTTCATAAATGCTTCGAAGATGTTGATGATCAAACTACATCTGATATCACGGAGCTAACTTGTCGTTGCATGAGTCTTGATCCAGGTGAAAGGCCAACAATGAAGATGGTTTTTGTCGATTTGGAAAAACTAAGGACGAGAGTGAAGGTATGGAGAAAATGAAAAAGAAATGAAAATGAGTCCACAATAGATTAAGTTATCCCTTTGTTTAGCTACTTTTGAACATTGTTACTAACTAAATTGCAAGGTTGTTGCAATGCAAGTGATGGAAATCGCTGATGGGTTTGTTTTACTGACCTATGAATTGGAGATTTTCAAATTATTTGCTATTACGGTTTAGTTGAGCTCTATCAGAAACAACCTCTCTACAAAGGTTAGTTTGTTCGACATGCATTAACTACCTAGCAGGTTTACAATAAATAATGAATCTAAAATTGAGTTCCTGTTTGAAATCTTGATTTTGTTTGAGGTCTGTTTGTCCATTCTTCAACTTCTCAAATAAGTTCATGTTTAAATATAGCTACCAATAGTGGAAATGTTTTTATGTGTTAAAGTGGGGATTTAGTTAGTAATGGTGACAAGTAGGGGTGTTCACGGGTCGGTTTGGATCGGTTATTGGTCAAAACCAAAATCAAAACCAAACCAACTTAATCGATTTTAAAATTATCAAACCAAACCAAATATAATATACATTTATCGGTTTGGTGGTTATCGGTTTCGGTTTGGGTTGGTTCGGTTATTCGGTTATTAACCATACACAAAAAAAAAAAGAAACAATTCATTCAAAATGTGAAAAAAGTGACAACAATCCATGCAAAACGAAAAATAGTTAGAATGACTTAAATTACTGAACTTTCGATCACTAAATTTACTATCAATAAAGCTTTAAAATTCACTATATTGGCCTAGAAGAAAGAGACAATAACATTTTCAGTCCCACAAATAATTGTCATAGACACTCATATACATGAAATCAATAAGATAAATGTTTCATCTTGGGCATTTTTGCTTTCAATAAGTAAATTATATAGAAATTTTAATGAAAATATGTATAAGATCTTTAAAATTGTTTATAAAAACAATATAGTAAGTATGAATATCAATAAAATATGTGTATATAATTCATCGGTTCGGTTCGGTTATTTCAAATAAAACCATAACCAAACCAAATACTAACGATTTTCAAAAATCTAAAACCAAATCAAACCAAACCCAAATAAAATCGGTTTTATTTTATTGGGTTGGTTCTATTTTTCTGTTTGGATNACATATGAAACAAATGGTTAGTAGATATAAATGTGGGGTTGTTTTAACAAAATATAAACTCATGGATCAATTATTGTATTAAAATATCTCAAATCATGATATGGAATCACATGGTGATTCCATATCATGGTTTTTGGAGAATATGGTACCACCTCTCATGATATGGAATCATGAGATGGAATCAGCGTAAAATCGCATGNGTCCATAAGTGATCATTTGAGATAGTATTTCTGTTTCTTTTGAATGAATTGTCTTGATCACTGTGCTTGTTTAAATGACTTAAAAAGACCATCTTTGCTTGTTTGGAACTTGAGAAATAGTGTTTGAAATGGTATAATATGAATAAATATATAAATTTCTTATTTAGAAAGTTACTCTTCCTCTTCCCTTAAGTTCACATATGCCTATAATTTTCATGCAGTTGGAAATTCACATGCCTGGTTCAAGAGAATTTTTGTTCTTTAAGTTACAGAAGTCAGCATACAATAACATTTCTTTAATTTTTATGTCACTTAAACTGGGGTATATGTATCTGTTTTTCTTTTTCATGTGTTAGCTTGTTTTAGGTAAAGTGAAAGAAATTGGCCAATATGATTTTGCTATTCATTTCCTTTCCAATATGATTCATCTGCAAAATGGGCAATCCATTTTACTCAGCAAAACATTAGAACTGTGCTATATAACACTAGTACTACAACAATCTAGAGAATGAATATATATATATAGCATTTTTAGTGATAAGTGTAGCATGCACGCGACACGCGTGCCAAAAGATTTTAGTTACTACAAGATATCCTAATCCCCTCATGCATTGCTGCATCACAGATTATGTCAACTGTATGGAAGGCTTACCTGGAAAGAACCATAGAAGAACTACAAATAAAACTAACTGATATACACATTTGGAATGTGAGCAATTTTGTTCCAGTCCTCCCCTATCTCCTTCTCGCAGCGCTTTGCCAGTTCTGGACAATAAACAATTCGCAACGCCTGCAGATTCTTTGTTTCCATAATGCCAGCTGGAAGTGATTGCAGGCGAGGGCAATTCCAGATCACCAGTGATTGAAGAGAGTGTAAGTTTTGAATCCCGAAAGGCAAGGTCACCATCTCTGGACAAAGAGCAACTACTAATCTTGTCAGGGTTGTTAGGTGTTGCAATCCCTCTGATAGAGTTTTTAGCATCTCACAATCCTGAATGAATAACTCCGTGAGTGAAGTTAAACCTTCCAGTACTTGCTCGGGGAGACTCTCTAGTGAATGACAACTTCGAATATCCAAACGCTTCAAAGCAGTTAGACTGGCCAGGCTGGTAGGCAGCTCTTTAAGTTTTTTGAAGGATGAAATACTCATGGACTCGAGATAGGCAAGGCGTTTGAACATTTCTTCTGGGAGTGAAGTCTGTTCGACGTTATGACTAATACACAATGAGGTGAGAGTGCTAAGATCAGATATGGAGCTCAAAGACGTTGCATCTGTGTTGCCCCAAACTTCCAATTTCTTGACACAAGCAAGGGTTGGAAAGACGAGCATAGGGCAATCATGAATCTCCATTTCCTCAAGTATGGGGAATTGATCTTTTCCTTCCTTTTGTAGCAATCCTTTCAGGTTAGGAAAGCCTTTTATGACAAGGCGTCTCAAGGATGGAAACCTTCCACAGCCATTAACATTGTCTTCAATATAATCCACAGACCCGCCGAATAAGCATAAACTTTCTAGACAAGGCAGCTCTCCAAAGGGTGGAAGGCATAAACAGTTTTTACAGCTATCAATATCAATAGATACAACATTTTTCAAAACTGAACCGTTCATCCAGTCCGGGAGACGGAGACCTCTGAAGCCAGTTACTTTTAAAGATTTCAGATTGGGGTGTGGTTTGAGGGATTTAAGCACTTTCTCATCCAAATCATTTTCTGATTCATATCTATCGGACCTATCCCAACTCATACATAAAGAGTAGAGATTTGCTTTAGCAGATAAATTGGCTTCTTTTGCAGCTATATCCTTCTTCACTCTCTCAAGGTGTGTGATTGAAAGTGAGCCACCAAGGTTTAGGTTTCGTAGTTCACCAAGTCGATAGCCCTTTCTCTTGCCAATAACAAAGCAATCTAGAGTCTTAAGGCATGTCAACGATCTTATTCTTGGTGACATAGAGGTCAATGGACAGTAATCGAGCAGAAGATTCCGAAGACTACTTAGTTTACTTGTTTGCTTTGGCAGACAAGAAAGTGAGCGACAAGATTTTAGATTAAGAGTCTGGAGATTTTGAAGCTTGCATAATCTCTTGGGAAGACTACGAATTCTAGTGCTAGACAGGTTCAGGAGCCTTAAATGTATTAGATTTCCAATGGAAGATGATAATTGATACACTCTCGAGTAACTCATATCAAGCACCCTTAGTGAGACAAACATTTTCAGGAGTGAGGGAGAGTAAGAAGGCACTGTTTTAGAAAAACCAATGGACAATATGTTATTTTCCTCTCCTACTCGTACTTGACGGATATTGCTGCTTGATGTGTTTGCTGAAATCAGAGATGTAGCCAAATCATGAATGAGGTCATGCATCTTGAAATACGTTTTACCAAATTCATCCACTACAACCTCTTGGAAAAAGGACCTCATGTATAATTCTTTCCATACTTCGTTACCGACATCCTCTAGCTCCATATTTCCTTTCGATGAAAGAAAACCATGTGCCATCCAAAGAGTGATTAGATTATCCTTTTCCATTTTGGTGTCCTTTGGGAACACTGCACAATATGCAAAACATTGTTTCAAATTAAGTGGAAGGTGATGATAACTTAGCCTCAGAGCAGGTAGAATAGAACTTTCATCTTGAGGCAAATTCCAAATCTCATTATCTCTCACATGTTCCCATTCACTTTCTTCTCTCTTGAAGCGTAAAATACCTCCAAGAGTCTTGGCCGCTAAAGGCACACCACCACATTTCTTCACAATCTCCTTTCCAACGGCCACAAGATTAGAATTTATTTCTCTTTGTTGCCCAAACGCGCGTTGCATAAACAACAGCAAGCCATCATGTTGAGATAAAATTGACAAACGATATGGTTCTAAAGTTCCCATAATTGATCCAGCCTTTTCGAGACGAGTAGTTGCTAGAACAGAAGCACCTCTTGCTCCAACCTTTAAGACTGCTCTTAACTTAGCCCACTTTTCTTGATCATCATTCCAAACATCATCTAAGACAAGCAAGTATCGTTTTCCAGTCAATAACTCCTGAAGCTTCTTCTGAAATGAAGCCAAGTCCTCAACATCTAGAGACCTTCTTTCAATATTTCCTACAATTGTCTTTATCAACCTCTTCTCATCAAAATCATCTGAGACACAAACCCATATTTTGGGATTGAAATTGAAGATCATTTGGGCAAGTGTCGTCTTTCCTAGTCCCCCCATACCAATTATAGGAAACACAGGAAGTTCTTTGGCAACATTAACATTGTTGATCAGAATTTTCACTATCTCATCCTGCTCTTTGTCCCTTCCATAGACTTCTGGTTCAGTCAAAACAAAACCTGTTGGAAAATTTTATTACAATTGATCTCATTAGAAGGAGTCGGCAAGAAATGTTAAGTTTTTTGCAAATAAAAAACATCCTAAACTATCACTTTTTTCGCTAGTTTCATAACCCAACTATTCAAAACGCCTTTTTTCTACCTAAACTATAACACCCTTTGTATTATACACACCTCAATGCTAAGTCGGCCAAATGTTTGAAATCACTCGATAATAGGTCCGTGGGGGCTTAAAATCCCCCATAAAAATTGGTCCACACGGCATCTACAACAACCAATCGAGCTTAATGTATTTTTTTCTACTTCCTTTAAATCCTTCATTTCTTCACCTTTCTTCTTCACTTTTCCATTATTTCTCAGATTTTCTTCCCGGTTTTCCTCCTTCATTTCCTCATGAACCCTAGAATTTTATACAATCCTATAATCAACTCCAAAATTTTACACAACCCTAGTTTTTTTTACCACAATCAAAAGTTAAGCGAAAAACATTCGAAAAAAATCAAGGCTGACCACTTATACCCGTTTAATTCTGATTCTAGAACCCTAATTTTGATTTTTAACCCACTTTTAACTGTTACCCATTCAATTAAAACCACTAATAAACATCCTAACTAGATTAGGTAGACAAAATTAACCTATGGAAGTGCTACTTGACACTCTTTTTTTAAAAAAAAAAACTAAAATGAAGCTGTACTAGATGCACCAACAGTTGAGTATTGAAACGTGTTCGTATAGTTGAGATGTGAAAATCGCCAAAAATTATAATATTTTAGATGTACTCATACCTGTTTCACGCGTAGAGGCTTGTCTCTCTGTAATTTTTTCAAGGAAATGAAACTTCCTTCTTTCTTCAGCAATTGCATCTACTTTCTCCATTATCTCTTTCATCCTTTTCCCAATTTTGTGACGGAAAGTAATAATCCCTGGATGATAAAACCCTAATCGAGACTGCTCGAATCTTGTTGCCTCACTTTTACATTCGTCCAATATGTCATCGACTTCATACGCAGCACCATTGAGTTTCTGCAACCAATTCTCTATTGTCTTGTCCTTCAATTGCTTCTCTTGAGCATCTTCAAGCACAGCTTGAATTGTGGAAAACATGCTTGAGAGCTTTTCAAATTCCTTTTCGAAACCGAAGAATAATACTAGTTTACCATGGATGAAAGAAGTGAGATTGTCTAGCAGAAGTTGAAGGAAAGCTTCTGCCATGTTTTGAAATGTAGATATTTGTGAACTGGAATGAAATATTGGGCAATTTAAAGTTTTTCTATTTTTTGGTTTCTCAGTTGTTTCGGTGTCTGGAGCTCACATTGGAGCCCGTCTATGTCTGATCACGCATTGCAAGATTCATTCGAGAGTAACACTTTCAATAAAATTTTCTTCATAGCCAACGCTCAAACTGAAACCTTTGAGTAAGGGTGAAACAATATCACCACTCCACCACAACTCAGGCAATGTAAAGTTGTTCACTAGTGTGAGTGTGTTGATGCAATTTTTTTATACTTATGTTCAATATTCATATTAAAATCTGATTAAATTTTAATTTACGTTGTAAAATTTCACATTAGATAAAATATTTCCTATCAAAGGATAATTCGTATCACATGAATTTAAACCCGAAATTTTGATTAAGAATGATGAGTGAGTATTTTTTCTCCAGCAATGATGTGTGGATGCATCTCAAGAAAACTGCAGATGCCAAGACATTTTTTTTCCCCATAAAGGGCGGCTTCCTGCTGGTCCTATCAGTCTCTCAACTTGTCAACTTGGTGGAGCATATATGCTTTTGAAAAAGAAAGCTTGCTAATTGTTATAAACATATATTTTAAAATTTGTGGTCTCTAAAATAAAATTAAAATATTTATATCATTATATTGTTATAACTTATTTTATTATGTATAAAATCAAAAATTTAAGGTTGAATTATTTAAAATTAAGTATGATGCTATATTTTAAGTAAATTAAAAATATGAAGTACCATCATCATATCATATCATATATTATTATAAGTGGAAAGATCTTAACTTCAAAGTTGGATTACGATTTTGCCCCTTCACTAAATTTAAATATTATTAAAAAACTAATTAATAAAATATTAAATAATAATTATATGATATTAATCCATTATATTTCTAGATAGAATTAATTCACGGAATTCTAAAATGGAGTTTGATAGTTGAAGTGTTTCGTAACAACAAAAGATAGTAAATTATATCCTTTAAAAACTGAAATATCCTTCAACATTAAACAACAAAATTTCCTTTGACTTACCATACATCTTAATATGGCGCACATAATTAGATTTAGTCAGAAACTTTACATATCCCAACTTTAACCAATCTAATTCTCATAGATGTTATGTATATCATCAATTTTTAAATGACTTTTATAATTCATGACTTATAATTATACATATCAAAAAGTTTTTTTCAAAATTACTTTATACACTTTGTTATTCCGATGTATCATTGCTGATGGGTGAATATTGGTGGATGTAATTATAGTGCTCATCACATTCACTTTATGTTTTAGTTATTCTAAGAGAAAATACATAATTACCCCATCGAACTTATACCTTTTTTTGAAGTAGACACTTTAAGTTCGTGAAAGTCCTATTACCCCACAAATTTATTTTCAACCGCAATAAATACACCATTTTAACATTATCTACAATCTCATTGTCAGCAAGTGTGTCTCACCTCCAAATAAAATAATGTAACTGTATTTTTTTCCTAGCTCTTTAATAAAGGGTTGGGTAAAACCCAGACCCATTCAAAATCTTGACAAATTCCCTTTTTTATCTTAAATATTTTGTATATAAATCATGATGACTAGAGAATTTTAGAAACTCCATTGCAGATGTTTGTATAACTTTTACGGTGGTTGATAGAAGAAGCTCCATCATTGGAGAATTTCATAGTGACAACTCAAATGGCATCTTCTTTGTTTTTGGGTACAGAAGAATGTGATCAAGTTAACTAAACAATACGGGCTCAATGCGATCAAAACCCTCTTCGAAGAAGCAGGGAACAAATGGATGCATCTCATGTCCTTCATCGATCTATCCGTTATCGAACCCTAAATGGTACGAACGTGCATCTGGGTACTTAGAGAAAGAAACAATTAATTTGTAAACAAAGTATTAGAAAAGGGACTTTTTGAGAACTCGCCAACTCCAGAAGTTCATATGGCATCTCGCGTTTATAGATCGAACTATTGAATTGAGAAAAGAGAAAAAAAAAATTTGGCTGAACATGGAGGGATCTTCAATGGCCATCAATGGAGGTTTGTGGAAGATGGAAAATGGTCTATTTAATAAAGAAAAGAGAATTTTTTATTGGTATGCCACATGGCACTAAAACATTGGCTTAGGGATTTATTTCTACTCTTTCACGCGCCTCTCGAATTTGAAATTGCGCATGCTCTGAAAATGGGTTAAAAGGGTGTATTTATCATGGTTAAAAATAGTTTCGTGGGGTAATAGGACCCCCGCAAACTTAAGGTGTCTACTTCAAAAAAGGGTATAAGTTCGATGGGGTAATTATGTATTTTCCCTTATTCTAATGTATAATTGTTGATGTATGATTGCTGATGGATGTTATTACTCATCACATATGCAACAAAAAGAGGTAAATCTATTTATGTTTTTGTTAGTTATTGAGGAAGTTCCTTCATTCTTTTAAATTGAAACTGTTTCTCTCTTTAATTTTTGTTATTTAAAAGGTTTAGAATTCATTAGTTATTTTATTGTTTTAGTCTACTCTATTTCATCTTATTTTCAAATATTTGTGGGATGAACATAAAGTACATCTGAAGTTGTATAATTTATTGTGATGCTATAATAAAATAATGTAATGAATATATAGATAAATTTTTATATATTCTCTTCAAACATTATATGACATCTTCACAACTAATAACTCATGTAAAATCTACGTATCAAAATGATACAGTTTCTTAAAACTATTTTATATGATTGTCAGATTGTCCATTTGATGTTAAGCTTTAATTTGGTGTTACACTCATTCTCTTTTGATTACTTAATTTTATGAATAACTATTTATACATATTGTAATTGTATTTAAATCATTTACAAATATTTATACTAAGTAGCGTGAAATACACACATATTTTCTATTCTGAAATTCAATTTTTTTAATTATATAGAAATCTTGTAGTAATTACAAGGGACAAACGTGTAACACACGTTCTCAAAAACCAGTATTACTAAAAATGGGAACAAAAAAAAGTTTGAAAGTTAAATACCATTTTTCCCCTGCACTAAATTAAAATATTATAAATATTTAGTTAATTACATATTTAAATATTAGTGATAATCAATTACTACATTGAGTAAATGGAGAGTTTACTGTTTATGTGTTCAAAAGAGGATTATTAGTTCCCCCTACTAGCCACGGAAAGTTAATACAAGTCGATAGGTCCTTCAATCATCGAGTACACTATCGACTTCCCACACTTATCATGACAACATCACCGATTACTCTTCCAAATTTGTTGCAAATTGATTTGAAACCATCTTGAGCCTGTCTTTACTTTTGTTCAACTATTGGATCACAAAACCATGTGCTCTGATACCACTTGTTGGGTTATGCAAGTGATTAAGGCGTCATGTGAAAGCTTACAATTGCAAATAATATGGTTGATAAATTAGACGACGCATAAAACTATACGAAAAGACATAATATTATTATATGATATGACAAATTGGCCTACATATTATAAAACTAATAAAAAACCTTAAAACTGTTGAGGGAAAATCTCTCCATAAACAAAACTCTCTAAGCGACTACATTGTGGATTCTATTGTGTTCTTGATATGAGAAGAGGGGTCTTCAACTTATAGGATTCCAAACATTTCCTCTAAGGAAGGAATAACCCAAATATGGAAGAAAATTATAGTTTCCTTTCAGGAAAAGTAAAAACATTTATGGTAATATTTTGCCTTTTCTTTTAGGAAAAAATAAATTTCAAATAAGGTAAGAAAATTAGGGCAAAACCCTAACAAATCTCCCCTTTTGATTGAATTTTCTTGACAAAACTTGATCCGTCTTCTTCATATGCTTAATAATCTTGTCCTTCACAAAATCTTCATGTATCATTGCTACTTACCATGATTTAAAAATTGGTATTGGTTAAAAAATTGGAGCCCTGTTTTAAAAGTTATGAGCAGGGTTAAAAATAGAGCTCATGCGCTAAAAATAATATGCATGTGTTGAAAGTGAAGATCATGTGTTAAAAGTAAGATGCCTGAGTTAAAAGTGGAGCTCATGCGTTAAGTAAAGATACATGAATTAAAAATGGAGCTCATGCGTTAAAATTAAAGATACATGAGTTAAAAGTGGAGCCCGAGCATTAAAAGTTTACTAGGGTTGAAAGTTGATTTTGTTTTTAAGGATAGAGCAGCAGGATTGTTGAAAATATATTTGAAAATTTACTCATCATGTAGTAGCACAAAAATCTTCATTATCATCAAATTTGTTGCAAATTGATTTGAAACCATCTTGAGCCTGTCTTTACTCTTGTTCAACTATTGGATCACTGAACTATGTGATCTGATACCACTTGTTGGGTTATGCAAGTGATTAAGGCGTCATGTGAAAGCTTATAATTGCAAATAATATGGTTAATAAATTAGACGACATATAAAACTATACTAAAAGACATAATATTATTATATGATATGACCAATTGGCCTACATATTATAAAACTAATAAAAAACCTTAAAACTGTTGAGAGAAAATCTCTCTATAAACAAAACTCTCTAAGCGACTACATTGTGGATTCTATTGTGTTCTTGATATGAGAATGGGGGTCTTCAACTTATAGGATTCCAAACATTTCCTCTAAGGAAAGAATAACCCAAATATGGAAGAAAATTATATTTTCCTTTTAGGAAAAGTAAAAACATTTATGGTTATGTTTTGTTTTTTCTTTTAGGAAAAAATAAATTTCAAATAAGATAAGATAATCAGGGTAAAACCCTAACAAATCTCCCTTTTTGACTGAATTTTCTTGACAAAACTTGATCTGTCTTCTTCATATGCTTGATAATCTCGTCCTTCACAGAATCTTTATGTATCACTGCTGCTTACCATGATTTAAAAATTGATATTGATTAAAAAATTGGAACCCTGTTTTAAAAGTTATGAGCAGGATTGAAAGTAGAGTTCATGCGTTACAAATAATATGCATGAGTTAAAAGTGGAGCTCATGCATTAAAAGTAAGATGCATGAGTTAAAAGTGGAGTTCATTCGTTAAAAGTAAAGTTACATGAGTTAAAAGTAGAGCTCATGCGTTAAAAGTAAAGATACATGAGTTAAAAGTGGAGCCCGAGCATTAAAAATTTGCTGGGATTGAAAGTTGATTTTGTTATTAAGAATAGAGTAGCATGATTGTTGAAAATATACTTGAAAATTTTCTCCACATGTAGTAACACAAAAATCTTCATTATCATCAAATTTGTTGCAAATTGATTTGAAACCATCTTGCGCATGTCTTCACTCTTGTTCAACTATTGGATCATTGAACCATGTGCTCTAATACCATTTGTTGGGTTATGAAAGTGATTAGGGCGTCATGCGGAACCTTACAATTGCAAATAATTGTCACGAACAAAAAATGGACGTGATGACACTCGTCTTATCCCACCAAGGCAAGTCAGCCTAAACTCAGCCATTACAATAAAATGCGAAAATTTTATAATCAATTGAAAAATATCCCAAAATCTGGTTGTCACGTATACAAGCCTCTAATGTGTTATAACAAAATTGAAAGAAAATACAAATTTCAAATGACATTGTTTCTAGAATAGAACAAGATCATAATTAAGGAGAAATAAGGTCCGCTGAAATGACAAGCAGCTACCTCACAAACCTCCGCAAGAAGACTCAGACAAGGAGAAGAGAAAATATCACAAAGGTCCGGGCTAATAACCTACAAAAAAATGTAGTAGCAATGGCTGAGTACCAAACCACATGGTACTCAAGAAGTAAATCTCTAAACACAAGCTAAGGAGATAGAATACGAGTACTCCTTACACCCCAACTGAACCTCCACAACTACAACCTGCATAAAACCAGCCCAACCTAACAATTCACAATTTACAAGCACATATCTCAACAACAACATTCTAACAATCACATATTCTCAACAACAAGCTCAGTATTCATCAATTACAACCTTCACAACTACAACCTGCTTAAAACCAGCCCAACCTAACAGCTAATAATTCACATAGCACATAGTTCAACCACAACACTCTAACAATTACATATCATCAACAACAAGCTCAATATTTCATCAATCAAATTCCACAGAAAGGCACTCACAAAGTTCCACAGAGAGGCACTCACAAGATCAGCAAAACACAATATCAAGTTCACTAATGATAAATATGTGCAATGCAATGTCAAGTATAGTGATGCATGTCTAACCTAGTGATACACACCCGCTCAGTCCAGGATCCATGAGGGACATATCTGTCCATGCATCCATCGCGGCGCGTGATACGATCCTCGATAATAGTAACCATCACGGCGCGCGATACGTCCCTCGAAATGGTACATCCTCTTTAATTTCTTATTCTTTCTCAATTCACGTAACACTTGTCACAACCATGTCTCATAACAATGCAAATGACATGCATAAAAAATGAGGAGATGACCATTTTCATAATATTGCACAATTCACAACAACACAATCATGATACAACATCAACAATGATTCAACAAGCCTTTCAAACCATTCTCAACACATCACACACAAACAATTAATCACATTGCCTTTTATTACCCCTTTTTCATCATTACAATTAATCAATGTGGACAAATCAACCCATCACCAAGTCTCATTACCCTCAAACACATATTACAAGGAAATACATGAATTTTATACACTTAACAAGGGTTTAGAAATTCACTTGCCTCAAATAGTCGAACAATCACTCCGGGACTTGAGCCTTCTCCTTTCGTTAGGCTTCCAAATCAATGCAACCTATTCAAATAATTAATCACAATAAGTTTTCAAAACTAACAACAACCATATTACTATAGGTCTAGCCTAGACCCAAAAACTTATACAAACATAAAACCAAGTTCCTAAATTTTGATGCCAATTATCATGTCAACCCTTATATTTCCAAATTTCAAGTCTAGGGTTAAATTTGCATTCTCCAATACCATAAATCTAATGGTATTTATATGATAGGATATATTTAATATTTAATTACCTATTTCATTATGTCAAAACTTAACTCATAATGTGATAATAATAAGAAATTAAGTCAAATTACCAATCATCCACGGAAAGAACACCACCTCCGAACCTAAGAATACATACATCCTCACTGTATCTCCAATTCTAATTCCTAATTGCTAACCACACATAGTATAGCAATCATTACATATCAACCATTTATTAAATTATCAATAATCAAATCCTCCAACCAATATAATAATGTGATGATTTTCAAGACATTAAAAAAAAGAAAGGCAAGAAACACAAACAGTATGCTAATAATATCCTTCCTTTTGGTGCAAAACTAATTGCCACTGCACCAATCATTGACAACAATTACTATATCACAGAACCCCAAACGCATTGAACAATTTATATTTCAATCCAAATTCAACTATAGTATATTAAAGATTGTTCCACTAACGTCTAACCAAAATTTAATATTACAGAAATTCATGATCGCATTCAGTGATGAAAAATTGTGAACAATTCTTACCTAAAGTCGGTGCCCTCTAGTCCGACGCCACCCCGGAAATTTTGTTCTCTTCTTATTATCTTTTTTTTTTCATATAAAAATAATCAGATAAACGCTACTACTTAGTTTAATATATAAGGGTCAAATAGTATAGGGTTTTAAATAAATTATCACTCTAGCCCATTAGTTACAAACTAAATTAATTATTTAAAAATTATTTGTCAATTAAATAACCGTAGTTATCGAATAGTTCAAAAAAATTCCCAAACACACTTTATCGACTGATCAGAAATTACTCAAGACAACTATTGAGAGGGGTAAAATGGTAATTTTATAAAAATATCCAAAAATGACCTTTCGAGTCATTACAATAATATGGTTGATAAATTAGACGACAAATAAAATTATACTAAAAGACATAATATTATTATATGATATGACCAATTAGCCTACATATTATAAAACTAATAAAAAATCTTAAAATTGTTGAGAGAAAATCTCTCATACACAAAACTCTCTAAGCGACTACATCGTGGATTCTATTGTGTTCTTGATATGATAAGAGGGATCTTCAATTTATAGGATTCTAAACATATCCTCTAAGGAAGGCATAACTCATATATGGAAGAAAATTATATTTTTCTTTCAGGAAAAGTAAAAACATTTATGGTAATGTTTTGTCTTTTCTTTTACGAAAAAATAAACTTCAAATAAGGTAAAAAAATTAGGGCAAAACCCTAACAGTTCATTGCATATATTTAATATTCTTAAAGTTGTTCTCTTTTATATATTTTGGTCCTCTGAAACCTTCAAATATTTAATTTAAAACTTTAAGATGTCTTTTGGTATTCCTTTATTTTTATCTATATAAATTCATCTTTTTTGTTTCATGAACCTCACATTCAAAATTATAATTTTTATTTTATAGTTAAAGTAGTGAAGCCATCAACATCTAAAGTATATGATATACAGAAAAAACCTGTCTAAATTAATATAGGTGGGGCNACTTGCCAACCAAACAACAAAATAAGCGGTACTATAATTTAATCTCAGGATTATTTATTATTATACCTCACACCAAACGACCCCTTAAAGTAGTGAAGCCATCAACATCTAAAGTATATGATATATAGTAAAAATCTGTCTAAATTAATATAGGTGGGGCCATGAAATATTACTATTTTATAGAGGTATTATTTAATTGATAAATTATTATTTATTAATTTACGGAGTGTTTCGACGCCGAAAAATTATTCAAGGAAGAAATCTCAAAACAAATTGAAAGAACTCATATGTGAAAACGTCATTCATGAACTTAAGGTCATGATTAATGATCTCGTTTACCACAACAAAATTGACATTAATAACCTATTGGATGGGTGAAAATGTTACATGTTAAGAAGTCTAGAGATTAGAACAAATATCATTGGAAAAATAATGTTGATGATAAAGTTGAAGATGATACAATACATTTGGAACCAGTTACGCGTAAGGAAACACTTGCATCTAGAACTCTTCACAATTTTATGGTGCAACTAGAAAAGACAACACCGAAACTTTTGGTTGCAATAAGAAAAGTTAGAGATGAACTTCAACTAGATTTAAATTTTAACAAAAATATAGAACATAATAGAATTATATTTCACTAAATTTCTTAGATATATTTTTACTTTCAAAGAATTATTAATTTATAATATTAATGGGACCATATATTTATATAGGGGTCTTCTGAAAATATATTATCTTATCGTAATGAATGGTTATTTCCATTGGCCCAAGTCGAGACCGGAGGAAATTATTATCTTAGAGAGATTATTAATTAATCAAGTATTAATTTAGAGAGGTTTTACTGTATCTACCTTAGTCTGATTATATATCACTTTACGAAAATAAAGTGATTTTTCTATTTGATTCATGCTTTAGTTTGACTCGATGGAGAAGAGTTTTGAATTTTGATTGGATATGAGAGAAGGTGTCGACAAAAATTAAACTTAGAAAATTATGTACCCATTTTGTATTTCTTTTTCCATTTATATAATGTTATGATTAAAGACTTAAGAAGGATGTGTATGCTATTTTTTTCTTCTATGTTTATTTTTTTTATATTTGTTTATTTGTCCTCTTTAATTTAATTTTCTATAAAAAATTTTATTATCATAACATTTATTTGAGATTGTTGCATTTTAGTACTCATTACACGCATGTTTTCACTGAATTTTAATTGTCCCAACGAATTTATAAAATATTGCATGGGACATACGTGCAACGCACATGTCCAGAAACTAGTCACATAAATTAAGATGAAGATAGTAAATAAAAGGGAAAATGGTAGAAAAATATCCCTCAACTTTCATTTATTAATTGACTTTATTCTTACCGTTAAAATTAAGTTATTTATACCCTCGCCGTCTACAAAGTTGTCACTCGTACCCCTCAATTGGATAGAAAACCCCAAATCAACTTCGATTTTACTTAAATTACCCAATTTTAACCCGATCCGACCCGCCTAATCATACAACCCACTTATGTTCATCATCTTTTAAATTTGTGTTCAATTCCAAAACAATATAATCATCAAACACAACCCAACAATATGAAAAATAATGTAATAATGAGCATGAACACAAGAACACAACAATGATTACATATGGTTAACCAGAGCGTTATTTTCCAATCAAATCTAAAAATTTGTCGGAATTACTGGAGCTTGGAGCTCTGGTTCATCGTTGGTGGTTCGCTTTGGTCTACCGGAGTGGGGGTTTCGCGATGGTGGATGGACAGTGTTCGCGATGTGGGTCTGAAGGAGGTCAAAAGAGTGGATTTTTGGTTGTTTTGGTGGTTGGGTTTTGCTTACTAGTTGTTGGTTGGTAGTGACTTGTCGGATATGGAGATGAGGAGAAGAGAGGGTTATGGTGGCTTAGAGGTTTGAACAGTGGGGGGGGGGGGGTTGGTTGTTGTTTGGTTGCCGAAAGAGGAAGGATGTTTGGTTGAAATAATGGTGGGTTGTCAAAGAAGAGAGTAAAAATGGAATTGTTTAGTGGTTTGGGTGGTGGTTCCGATAGTGAGCTGATCAAAGAGGAGGGTTTTGGGTGAATCAATTATGCTCTTTTAACAAGTTTGGCTTACTCAAAGAATTAAATGTATCCTTGTTTGATATTGAAAATCAAAAGATCTCCATTGGTAAGGAGCACAAGGTTAAAAGATGAACAAAAATGGGTTATATTAATAGGGGGAACGGATCGAGTTAAAATTGGGTAATTTACGTAAAATCAGGTTATTTTTGTTGATATGGGGTTTTCTATCCAATCAATTATATATATATAATGGGTTTAATGGATTGGTGGAGTAGCAACACCACTAATTAAACACCACAAATACCAATTGGTTGGAAGAAATAATTGTTTGGCCAAAATGAGAGAGATTTATCTTAAAAAATAAAGTATGCACCCTTTGAGAATGGTGCTATAAATTTAGATTTGTATGGTGTAGGACTAGTAATTATTATTGGATGATATCCAATGTTCTTTACTTTTAATAGGCTTCTAATATGTGGTGAGCCATGTAACTGAAAAATTTTGACCAAAAACACGTCGAAATTCTGGATTATAAAAAATCCATGGACTATAGCATACGAAAATTGGTAAAATAGGGGTTTACCTGCTTTGGGGCTCGTTTGAACTTGAAAGTGTGCCTGTTTGCTCCTCGGGATGAACTAGATCCATTGCTAAGGTCTTAACGGACGTCCATGAAAAATTTTGGTCATTTTTTTTGCCGAAATTCTGGATCACAAAAAATTCATGGTCTAGAAAATTGGCAAAATCTGGGTTTACCTGCTTGGGGCTCATTTGAACTCGAAAATGTGCCAGTTTGCCCCTTGGGACGAATTGGTTCCATTGCTAAGGTCTTAACGGACATCCATAAAAAAAAATTGGCCATTTTTTTTGTCGGGATTCTGGATCACCAATAATCCATGGACATAGCACACGAAAATTGGCAAAATCTGAATTTACCTGCTTTGGGGCTCGTTTGAACTTGAAAATGCGCATGTTTACCCCCGATCCCCGGGACACTGACTCTATTTCTAAGGTCTTAACGGACGTCCATGAAAAGTTTCGACAATTTTTTTTACTGAAATTCTGGATCACAAAAAATACATGGACTATAGCACACAAAAATTGGAAAAATCTGTGTTAACCTGCTTTTGGGCTCATTTGAACTTGAAAATGTGCCTGTTTTTCCCTCGGGACAAATTGACTCCATTACTAAGGTCATAACGGACGTTCTTGAAACAAATTTTGCCATATTTTTGCCGAAATTCCGGATCACGAAAAATCCATGGACTAGTACATGAAAATCGGCAAAATCAGGGTTTACCTGCTTTGGGGCTCGTTTGAACTTGAAAATGTGCATGTTTGCCCCTTAGGACGAATTTGCTCTATTGCTAAGGTTTTAACGGACATCCATAAAAAATTTCGGCTATTTTTTTTTGCTGGAACTCTGGATCACCAAATATCCATGGACTATAGCACACGAAAATCGGCAAAATCTAGGTTTACTTGGTTTGGGGCTCGTTTGAACTTGAAAATGCGTCTATTTGCCCCTCAGAACGAACTGACTCAATTCCTAAGTTCTTAACGGACGTCCATAAAAGATGTTAGCCATTTTTTTGCCGAAATTCTGAATCACAAAAAATCCATGGCTACATAGCACATAAAAATCGGTAAAATTTGGGTTTACCTGTTATAGGGTTTGTTTGAACTTGAAAATCCACCCGTTTGCACCTCGAAACGAACTGGCTCTATTGCTAAAGTCTTAACGGATGTCCATGAAAAATTTTGGCCATTTATTTTTTGGAATTTGGGATCACAAAAAATCCATATACTATTATAGCACACGAAAATCAACAAAATCTGGGTTTACCTGCTTTGGGCACGATTGAACTTTAAAATACACGAAAATTAACAAAATCTGGGTTTACCTGCTTTGGGCACGATTGAACTTTAAAATACGCGTGTTTGCCTCTCGGGACGAGCTGAGTCAATTACTAAGGTCTTAATAGATGTCCATAAAAAATTTTGGCCATTTTTTTGACAGAAATTTGGCTCACAGAAAATTCATGGACTATAGCACACAAAAATTGGTAAAATTTGGGTTTACTTGTTTTGGGGCTCGTTTGAATTTGAAAATGCACTAGTTTGACCCTCATGAGGAACTGGCTCCATTACTAAGGCCTTAACGGACGTCCACGAAAAATTTCGATAATATTTTTACCAGAATTCTGGATCACAAAAAATCTATGGACTATAGCACATAAACATCGGTAAAATCTTGGTTTATCTACTTTGAGGTTTGTTTGAACTTGAAAATGTGCTTATTTGCTCCTTAGGACGAACTGGCTCCTTTGGGGCTTGTTTTGAACTTGGAAATGTGTATGTTTTCCCTTCTAGACGAATTGACTCCATTGATAAGGTCTTAACGGACGTTCATGAAAAATTTCACCCTATTTTTTGCTAGAATTTCGAATAACAAAAAATCAATGGAAGCACAAGAAAACGAGCAAAATCTAGGTTTACCTACTTTAGGGATCGTTTGAACTTGAAAATACGCCCGTTTGCCGCTCAGGATGAACTGACTCCATTACTAAGGTCTTAATGGATAACTACGAAAATTTTTTGCCATTTTTTTATCAAAATTCTTGAACACAAAAAATCATTGACTATAGTACACGAAAATCGGCAAAATCTGAGTTTACCTGCTTAAGGGATCGTTTGAAATTTAAAATGCGCCCATTTACCCCTCAGGATGAACTGGCTCCATTACTAAGGTCTTAACATACGTCCATGAAAAATTTCGGTCATTTTTGCCACAATTTCGAACCACCAAAAATTCATGGACTATAGCACACGAAAATTGGAAAAATCAGCATTTACCTGCTTTGAAGCTCGTTTAAACTTGAAAATGCACCCATTTGCCCCTCGAGACGATCTGGCTCCATTGCTAAGGTCTTAACGAACGTCCATGAAAAATTTCGGCCTTTATTTTCTGGAATTCCGAATCACAAAAAATCAATGGACTATAACACACAAAAATTGGAAAAATTTGGCTTACCTGCTTTAGGGATCGTTTGAATTTGAAAATGCACCTGTTTGCT
Organism: Solanum stenotomum; assembly: GCF_019186545.1. Classification (NCBI taxonomy): domain Eukaryota; kingdom Viridiplantae; phylum Streptophyta; class Magnoliopsida; order Solanales; family Solanaceae; genus Solanum; species Solanum stenotomum. The sequence continues at coordinate 8,491,906 of NC_064288.1, read as the reverse complement.
CCTCAGAACGAACTGGTTCCATTTCTAAGGTCTTAACGGATGTCCATGAATTTTTTTTGCCATTTGTTTATGGAATTTCGGATCACAAAAAATCCATGTACTATAGCACACAAAAATTGGCAAAATCTGGATTTACTTGCTTTGGGGCTCGTTTGAACTTGAAAATGTGCCTGTTTGCCCCTCGGGACGAACTGGATCTAATTCTAAGATCTTAATGGACGTTCATTAAAAAATTCTGCCATTTTTTACCGAAATTCTGTATCACAAAAAATTCATGAACTATAGCACATGAAAATCAACAAAATTTGGGTTTACCTACTTTGGGGCTCGTTTGAACTTTAAAATGCGTTTGTTTTCCCCTCATGATGAACTGATTCCATTACTAAGGTCTTAACGAACGTCCTTCAAAATTTTTTGCCATTTTTTTGCTAGAATTCCTAATCACAAATATCCCATGGACTATAGCACACGTAAATCGATAAAATCTTGGTTTACCTTCTTTAGGGCTCGTTTGAACTTGAAAATGTGCTCGTTTGCCCCTCTGGATCCATTGCTAAGGTCTTAACAGACGTCATTAAAAATTTCGGCCATTTCTTTGCCCGAATTTCGGAACACAAAAAATCCATGAACTATAGCATATAAAAATCGATAAAATCTGGGTTCACCTACTTTAGGGATTGTTTGAACTTTAAAATGTGCTTGTTTGCACCTCGGAATGAACTGGATCCATTGCTAAGGTCTTAACGGATGTCCCTGAATTTTTCTAGCAATTTTCTTTTGCAGGAATTCTGGATCACAAAATATCAATGGACTATAGCACACGAAAATTGGCAAAATCTGGATTTACCTACTTTGGGGCACGTTTCAACTCAAAATGCGCATGTTTTCCCCTCGTGACGAACTAGCTCCATTACTAAGGTCTTAACGGACGTTTATGAAAAATTTCGGCCATTTTTTTACCGAAATTCCAGATTATACAAAATCTATGAACGATAGCACACAAAAAATTGCAAAATCTGGGGTTACCTGCTTTGGAGCTCGTTTGAACTTGAATGCACCCATTTGCACCTCAGTACGAACTAGCTCCATTGCTAAGGACTTAACGAATGTCCATGAAAAACTTCAGCCATTTTTTTCTTGGAATTTCGGATCACAAAAAATCCATGGACTATAGAACATAAAAATCGGCAAAATCTGAATTTACCTGCTTTGGGGCTTGTTTGAACTTGAAAATGTGTCTGTTTGCCCCTCGGGACGAACTGGCTCCATTGCTAAGGTCATAAAGGACGTCCATTCAAAATTTTGACCATATTTATCTAGAATTCCGGATCCTAAATATCTATGGACTATAGCATACGAAAATCGACAAAATTTGGATTTACCTTATTTGGGGCTCGTTTGAAATTGAAAATGCGCCTATTTGTCCCTCGGGATGAACTGACTCCATTGCTAAGGTCTTAACGGATGTCATAAAAAGTTTTTGTCATTTCTTTGTCGAAATTTTGGAATACAGAAAACCCTTAGATTATAACACACGAAAATCGGCAAAATCTGGGTTTACCTGCTTTGGGGATCGTTTGAAGTTGAAAATGCGCCCGTTTGCCCCTCGGGACGAACATGCTCCATTACTAAGTCTTAACAGACGTCCATGAAAAATTTCTGTCATTTTTTTGCTGGAATTACGGATCAGAAAAAATCCATGAATTATAGCACATGAAATCGACAAAATATGGGTTTACCTTCTTTGGAGCTCGTTTGAACTTGAAAAATCTGACCGTTTGCACATCAAGATGAACTGGCTCCATTTCTAATGTCTTAACGAACGTCCATGAAAAATTTCAGCCATTTTTATTTGGAATTCCGAATCACAAAATATTCATGGACTATAGCACACAAAAATCAGTAAAATCTGGGTTTACGTGCTTTGGGGGTTCGTTTGAAATTGAAAATGCGCATGTATGCCCCTTGTGACGAACTGACTCCATTACTAATGTCCTAACAGACGTCTATGAAAAAATTATTGTATTTTTTTGTCGGAATGCCGGATCACAAAAAATCTATGGACTAGCACACAGAAAATGGCAAAATCTGGGTTTACTTGCTATGGGCTTGTTTGAACTTGAAAATGCCCCCGTTTGCCCCTCAGGACGAACTGACTCAATTACTAAGGTCTTAACGGACGTTCATGAAAAATTTCGGTCATTTTTTTGTCTGAATTCCGAATCACAATAAATTCATAAACTATAACACACAAAAATTGACAAAATCTGGGTTCACCTACTTTGAGGCTCCTTTGAACTTTAAAATGTGCTCGTTTGCACCTCAGAACAAAATAGTTTCATTGCTAAGGTCTTAACAAATGTACATGAAAATTTCGGCAATTTTTTTTGCAGGAATTCTGGATCACAAAAAATTCATGGACTATAGTACATGAAATTGGCAAAACCTGGGTTTACCTGCTTTGAGGCTCGTTTGAACTTGAAAATGCGCTCGTTTGCCCCTCGAAACGAACTGGCTCAATTACTAAGGTCTTAATGGACGTCTATGGAAAATTTTGGTAATTTTTCTGCCGAAATTCTGGATCACCAAAAATTCATGGACTATAATCTGGGTTTACTTGCTTTGGGGATCGTTTGAATTTTAAAATGCACATGTTTACCCCTCGGAACGAACTGACTCCATTGCTAGGGTCTTAACGGACGTCCATGAAATATTTTGGCCATTTTTTTAGTGGAAATTTCAGATCACGAAAAAATTCATAGACTATATAGCACATAAAAATCAGCAAAATTTGGGTTTACCTGTGTTGGGGCTCTTTTGAACTTGAAAATGTGTCTGTTTGCCACTCGGGACGAACTGACTCCATTGCTAAAGTCTTAATGGACGTCTTTGAAAAATTTCAGCCATTTTTTCGCAGGAATTCTGGATAAAAAAATTAATGGACTATAGCACATATAAATCGGCAAAATCGGGGTTTACCTACTTTGGGGCTTGAATAAACTTTAAAATGAGTCTATTTGCCCCTCGAGACGAACCGACTTCATTTCTAAGGTCTTAACGGATGTCCATGAAAAATTTTGGCATTTTTTTACCAGAATTCCAGATCACAAAAAACTCAGACTTATAGCACACGAATATCGACAAAATCTGGGTGTACATGCTTTGGAACTAGTTTCAACTTTAAAATGCGTTTGTTTACCCTTCGGGACGAACTGGCTCAATTACAAAGGTCTTAACAAACATATATGAAAATTTTTGGCCATTATTTGCCAGAATTCCTGATCGCAAAAAATCCATGGACTGTAGCACACAAAAATTGGCAAAATTTGGATCTACCTGCTTTAGGGCTCGTTTGAACTTGAAAATGCGTTTGTTTGCCTCTCGAGACGAACTGGATCCATTATTAGGGTCGAAATTCCGTATCACAAAAATCCATGGACTTGTAGCACACAAAAATTGGAAAAATCTAGGTTAACCTGCTTTAAGGCTCATTTAAACTTGAAAATGCGTTCATTTGTACCTCAGAACGAATTGACTACATTGCTAAGGTCTTAACGGACGACCATGAAAATTTTCTGCCATTATTTTGCCGTAATTCCGGATCACAAAAAATCCATGGACTATAGCACATGAAAATTGGCAAAATCCTGATTTACCTGCTTTGAGGCCCGTTTGAACTTGAAAATGCATTTGTTTGCCCCGCGAGATGAACTGACTCCATTACTAAGGTTTTAACAGACATCCAAGAAAAATTTCAGCCATTTTTTTGCCAAATGACGGATTAAAAAATTCATGGACTATATAGCATACAAAAATCGGTAAAATATGGGTTTAACTGCTTTGGGGATCGTTTGAACTTTAATATGTGTTCGTTTGCACCTCAAAATGAACATGCTCAATTGCAAAGGTCTTTACGGATGTCCATGAAAAATTTCGGCAATATTTTTGACGGAATCCTGGATCACAAAAAATTCATGGACTATGCACACGAAAATTGGTAAAATCTGGGTTTACCTTCTTTAGTGCTCATTTGAACTTGAAAATGCACCTGTTTGCCCTCGAGATAAATTGGGTCCATTACTAAAGTCCATGAAAAATTTCGGCAATGTTTTTCCCAAAATTCCGAATCACCAAAAATTCATGGAATATAACACACAGAAATTGGGATAATCTGGGTTTACTTGCTTTGGGACCCGTTTGAACTTGAAAATGCACCTGTTTGCCACTCAGGACGAATTGGCTCCATTGCTAAGGTCTTAATGAAAGTCCATGAAAAATTTTGGCCTTTTTTTGTCCTGAATTCTAAATCACAAAAAATCCATAGACTCACGAAAATCGGCATAATCTAGGTTTACTTGCTATGGGGCTTATTTGAGCTTTAAAATGCACATGTTAGCCCCTCGGGACGAACTGACTATATAGCTTACGAAAATTGGTAAAATTTGGTTTTACCTGCTTTGGGGCTTGTTTGAATTTGAAAATGCGCTTGTTTTCCCCTAGGGATAAACTGGCTCCATTACTAAGGTCTTAACGGACGTCCACGAAAAATTTCACCCATTTTTTTGTTGAAATCCCAGATCACAAAAAATCCATGGACTATAGCACACGAAAATTAACAAAAACTTTGGGTTTACTTGCTTTGAGGCTCGTTTGAACTTGAAAATGCACATGTTTGCCTCTCAGGACGAACTGACTCAATTGTTAAAATCTTAATAGACGTCCATGAAAAATATCACCCATTTTTTTGCCAGAATCCTAGAGAATAAAAAATATGTGGACTATAGCACACAAGAATCAGCAAAATTTGGGTTTACCTGCTTTGGGCTCGTTTGAACTTGAAAATGCGTCTGTTTGCCCCTTGGTGCGAACTGGCTCCATTCATGAAAACTTTCGGCCATTTTTTTTGCCGGAATTCTGGATCACAAAAAATTCATGACTATATAGCACACGAAAATCGGTAAAATATGGGTTTACCTACTTTGGGGCTCGTTTGAATTTGAAAATGCATCTGTTTGCCCTTCGAGACTAGCTGACTCCATTATTAAGGTCTTAACGGACGTCCATGATAAATTTCAGCCATTTTTTGTCAGAAATGGACTAGCACACGCTCGTTTGAACAGGTTCCATTGCTAAGGTCTTAACGGACGTCCATGAAAAATTTCGGTAATTTTTTTGCTGGAAATTCGGATCACAAAAAATCCACGGACAATAACGCACGAAAATCGGTAAAATTTGGGTTTAACTTCTTTAGAGCTCGTTTGATTTTGAAAATGCGCCAATTTTCCCCTCGGGACGAACTAAGTCCCTTACTAAGGTCTTAACGGACGTTCATGAAAAATTTCGGCCATTTTTTTCGCTAGAATTTTGGAAGGGCTTGTAAATTCGGAAATGAGCGTTAAAAAATGATGTAAGAAAACGTGAAGGTTTCCCAACTCATTACGGAGGTCTTCATATAGGTCTTTGAGATTTTTTTAAAGTACTCCGGGTGCCAGATCCGTGCGCTAAGACACACACAAAATTGGTGAATTCAGGCGATTTGTAAAAGAAAGGGCTTGTAAATGCGGAAATGAGCGTTAAAAAAATAGTATGAGTATTCTTGAGGTTCTCATAAAGTTTTTTAAGGAAATAAATTTTTGGGTGCTCCAGGCTCCAAATCTATGGGCTAACATACGTAAAATAGGGGAATTTGTGTGAATTGTAAAAAAAGGCTTTTAAATGTGGAAATTGGTGTAAAAATGGTGTTAGTATGTGTGAAGGTTCCCCAACTCATTACGAAGGTCCTTATAAAGTTTTTTGAGAAACAATTTTGGGTGCGCCGAACGCCAAATGGGATAATACGCACGAAAAATGGGGAATTTGGGCGATTTGTAAAAAAAGTGCCTGTAAATGCGGAAATAGGCGTTAAAAATGATGTGAGTATACGTGATGGTTCCCCAACTCATTATGGAGGTCCTCTTAATGTTATTTTAGAAAAAAAATTTGGGTGCTCCGAACGCCAGATCCATGAGCTAATACACACGAAAAATCGAGGAATTCGAGCAATTCTTAACAAAAGGCCTTGTAAATACGGAAATGAGCGTTAAAAATGGTATGAGTATGCACGAAGGTTCTCCAATTCATTACGGAGGTTCCCATAAAGTTTTTTGAGAATAAAATTTGGGTGCTCCGGGCGTCAGATCCATTGGCTAATCCACACAAGAAATCGAGGAATTTGAGAGATTCGTAAAAAAGGCATGTGAATACGAAAATGGGCGTTAAAAAAGGTGTGAGTATATACGTGAAGGTTCCCCAACTCATTACGGAGGTATTTATAATATTTTTTGAGAAACAAATTTTTGGTACTCCGAGCACCAGATCCATGTGTTAATATACACATGAAAAATCAGGGAATTCGGGCGATCCGTAAAAAGGGCTTGTAAATGTGGAAATGTGGAAATAAGCGTTTAAGAAATAGTGTGAGTATACTCGAAGGTTCCCCAATACAGTACAGAGGTCCTCATAATGTTTTTTGAGAAAAAAGTTTTGGGTGTTCTGGACGAAAGATCCACCTGTGGAAATGAGTATTAAAAGAATGGTTTGAGTATACATGAAGGTTCCCCAACTCATTACACATTTCCTCATAAAGTTGTTTTAGAAAAAAAAATTGGGTGCTCAACGCCACATGAATGGCTAAAACACACGAAAAATTGGGGAATTTTTCCGATAAAAATGGTGTGAGTATATGTGAAGGTTCCCCAACTCATTATGGAGGTCCTCCTAAAGTTTTTGATAAAAAAATTTGGGTGCTCCGGGCATCAGATCCATGGGCTAATACACACGAAAAATTAGAGATTTTGGGAGATTCGTAAAAAAAGGTTGTAAATGTGAAAGTGAGCTTTAAAAAAATGGTGTGGGTATACGTAAAGGTTCCCCAACTCATCACGGAGGTCCTCAAAGGTTTTTGACAAGAAAATTTAAGGTACTCCGTGCACCAGATCCCTGGGCTATACACACGAAAAATTGGGAAATTTGAGCAATTTGTAAAAAAAAGCTTGTAAATAAGGAAATGAGCGTTAAAAAATGGCTTGAGTATACGTGAAGGTTTCCCAACTCATAACGGAGGTCCTTATAAATTTTTTTGAGATAAAAATTTTAGGTGCTCCGAGTGCCAGATCCATGGGCTAATGATACATACGAAAAATTAGAAAATTTGGGCGATTCGTAGAAAAATGCTTCTAAATGCGGAAATGAGCATTAAAAAATAGTGTGATTATACGTGAAGGTTTCCCAACTCATTACGGATATCCTCATAAAGTTTTTTGAGAAAAACATTTTTGGTTCTCCGAGCACCAGATCCATGTGTAACACACGAAAAATCAGAGAATTTGGGAGATTTGTAAAAAAGGACTTGTAAATGCGAAAATGACTGTTAAAATATGGTGTGATTACACGTGAAGTTTCCCCAACTCATTACGGAGGTCCTCATAAGATTTTTTGAGAAAACTTTTTTGGGTGCTTCGGACGCCAAATCCCTGAAACGCATGAAAAGTCAGAGAATTTGGGCTTGTAAATGGGTAAATGAGCGTTAAGAAAATTGTGTGAGTATACGTGAAGATTCCCCAACTATTATGGAGGTCCTCATAATATTTTTTGAGAATATTTTTTTAAAATGCTCCGGGCGCTAGATCCAAAATTTGGGCGATTTGTAAATAAGGGCTTGTAAATGCGGAAATGGACGTTAAAAAATGATGTTAAGAAGGTTACTCATCATTACGGAGGTCCTCATAAATTTTTTTGTGAAAAAAAAATTTGAGTGCTCCGCCTCGAGGCACCCCCTCATCCCCGCCCCGAGGCAACCCTATCCCCTCCCCACCCTATACCCCCACAATACCCCACCATACCACCCCNTACCCCATCTCCCCTACCCCTCTCTATCCTCCTCATCTACCCCTCTACCCCTGCTCTATACCTCCCTCTACCCTTCCCCTATACCCTTGTAACACCCCAGAAAATCTAATGACCTAAGCTAGAGCCTAACATGTAGTCTAGTGTCCTAAATGAGTGATTAAAGTCCTAAAATGACCTCCCTAACTTAGTACTAATGTTTTAGGACCTACATGTCAAGGCATGACCCCCAAGGACCCCTTAAGGGTCCTTGAGGAGGACCCAAGTGAAGGCCCAAAAAGCTGTCAAATGACAGCACCACCTACGGATGGACACCCACGATCCGTGGGTGGACCAATCCCCCGTAGGTGGGGTTTGTGGGTCGAGACTTAGTCTCCTCAATCTTTCCCCCATTTCCCTTTTATCTGAACCAAATGACGGATGAACAACACGGGGTGTGACCCCATCCATGGTCCGTGGATGGGGGTCCGTAGGTTACCCCTGAAGCCGCCCAAAAATTCGGCCAAGGCTTAGTCAAAGCCATAAATTCCAAAACGTGTTATATTAGTGTGGGGTCATTTTAATTAATTATTTTAGACCTAAATAAGTATATCCATGTTATTAACCAACTCTTTTAACATCTCACAACTCACAAACTCAAAACTCAACTAACTCTCCTCTCCACGATATTTCTCTCTTTAGATTCCATTAAAGAACATCAACAAGGTCAAGCTAGGGGTTCAAGATCCATCCTTTTCACTCCAATTTCGTGAGGAAGACATCAATTAGGTATGTGAGACTTGATTCATGGAACACTTTTCTCAATCTAGCCATGAGTTCTTCCTAAAAACGATTTCATTATGTTAATTTTCTTCTATTATGGATGATTTGATGCTTAATGGTGATTTTTATTGTGAAATTCCCCATGAACCCATGAATTACCCAATGATCCCAATTTCATGAATTGTGATGGGTGTATTGATGAAAGATGAATACTATGAATTGTATCTATGCTGTTTTAGTTATTGAATCTTGTTTCATTTATGCCTAGTCTAGTAATTCTAGGTTTAATTGTGAGAATGATTCATGACCCTTGAGGGGGTAAATTGCTAAGGTTTATACATGTTGATGAATGTTGTGTATGGACTCATGATTCACTTAGAAAGTGAAGATCCTATGACTATTGTATAAATTGAGGTATTGTTGAAAGACCATTCTTCCCTTACCTTTACACTTGATTATGTATGAATTGTTTAGGATGATGATAATGTTGTTGTGTTGATTGAAAGGATATTCTCATGAAACACTATGAACAATAATGTGAAAGGTTTACTCACATGTTAATGAGGATTCTAAGGTTGAAAGTTAGTTCTCACTTTATTGAATCTATGATCTAATTTATGGNTTGTATAAATTGAGGTATTGTTGAAAGACCATTCTTCCCTTACCCTTACACTTGATTATGTATGAATTGTCTAGGATGATGATAATGTTGTTGTGTTGATTGACAGGCTATTCTCATGAAACACTATGAACAATAATGTGAAAGGTTTACTCACATGTTAATGAGGATTCTAAGGTTGAAAGTTAGTTCTCACTTTAATGAATCTATGATCTAATTTATGGGTTGTATTGAATGAAGGGCAAAGTATTCTTTCACACATGTAAATGCAATTCAAAGATTAATTATGTATAATTTGGGAAATAATGCTACCGAGTGGATATGATCAATGAGGTAGAGGCTCTCCCGTCAATACAATAGGCTGGGTCACCTAGATTATTCTCATGAGATGGAAACTCCTCCGCCAATACAATAGGTTGGGTTTCTAGAAGCAATCTCTATATCCCATAACTATGTGCCCATATAGGTCTTTAGCTAGTGGATCCACCTAAAATCTATACATTTAATTCTACCTTAGGTAAGTAGGACACCTTCTTTCAGTGTGGGGTTACACGACACCGGATTCCATGTCGCTCACATGGTCTATGTCGGTTATGGCAATTCTTCCCTATATGACAAGATAATGAATAAGACATGAACTATACCTAGGACTTCTTATTGAGTTTTACTTAGTAGTAGTGGGGGTATGGGACTTCACGTTTACATTGCACAAGTAAACTTAGTAACGTGTTATGGGGTAGTTTCTTTATGTTGTGATAAGACATGAATGTATGCATGTATGTTGAATGGATTGTTGCCATGAATGACTTTCCTTATGTTCAAGTAATGTACATGACTATTTCCTTATTTATGACTATTGATTATGATGAGGTCTAAAGATAATATGTATGACTAAGGTATCTTCAAATGAGTACTTAGTATGGTTGGTATTATGGGATGCTAACCATACATTGCACTAGTGTTCCTTAGGGGTTGCTAAGGTAATGGTTTCACTATGTTATGAGTATAAATATGATTATGGCTTGTCTTCTACATTGAAAGTGCATGTTGATTTCCAAACTTGACAAAGGCATACTTTTCAACTAAAATGTCCTTTTATCATATTTTAAGGATTTTTATGCATTCTTCCATACTTAGTACTTTATGTGATAACCTATTTCTTCTACATCTACTATGAGTGTAGGCGCCGATCGTTGAGACATACTTCTACTCCCTTCAGAGAAGCTTGGGTTGATTATTCCCTAGGCTTGGTGAGTCCTCAAGTTCGAGGACAAGATGTTATCATTTCCTAGTTTCTATTGTACTTTCTACTTTTGAGATTATATTGATGTAAAAGGCCTTTGACCCTATTTGTACTCTCTATTGTACTAGATGGTGATTGAGACAAGTCTAGATCCCTATTTTCGTTTATGAAAAAGAAGTTGAACTTTGATTGTAAAAGTTTTAGATTTTCCACATCATTCTTATGACTTTATGTGTATGATTATGCTAAGGGTTTGTATGAGACCCCATCGGGGTCAAATACGCCGTGTTACGTCTAGGGGGTACCTTTGGATCGTGACAAACCTTGTATCAGAGCATAAGGTTTTGGGAATGATATTTAGGTTGATGTCTCATGAAACNTTCTTCCATACTTAGTACTTTATGTGATAACCTATTTCTTCTACATCAACTATGAGTGTAGGTTCCGATCGTTGAGACATACTTCTACTTCCTTCAAGAGAAGCTTGGGTTGATTATTCCCTAGGCTTGGTGAGTCCTCAAGTTCGAGGACAAGATGTTATCATTTCCTAGTTTCTATTGTACTTTCTACTTTTGAGACTATATTGATGTAAAGGGCCTTTGACCCTATTTGTACTCTTTATTGTACTAGATGGTGATTGAGACAAGTCTAGATTCCTATTTTCGTTTATGAAAAATAAGTTGAACTTTGATTATAAAAGTTTTAAATTTTCCGCATCATTCTTATGACTTTATGTGTATGATTATGCTAAGGGCTTGTATGAGACCCCTTCGGGGTCAAATACGCCGTGTTACGTCTAGGGGGTACCCTTGGATCGTGACAAACTTTGTATCAGAGCATAAGGTTTTGGGAATGATATTTAGGTTGATGTCTCATGAAACATGTCTAGTAGAGTCTTGTTCATGAGTGTGAAGCGCGCCACACTTATGAATAAGAGGCTATAAGATGCTTAGGAACTTTCACTTCTTCCATTACTCTTTAGTCATGCTTTGGAGTCCTAACTATATGAAGTCCTTTTTCCTAACCCTTCTCTTGTGATTATAGGCAATGAACACAAGAAGAGGGAATGCAAAGAGGATGCAAGAGGAGGATGTGAATGAGGGAGTTCCTCCCCAAGCTCCTCAAGCTCCTAATGATGAAGGGGCTATGACTAATGTGGAGATAAGGGCGGCTCTCCAAACATTGACTCAACTTATGACGGTTCAAACTCAAGCCGTCACCATTCAAGCCCAAGTTATAACGACACAAGAAAATAGGGAAGTTGGGCCCCTTGTAAATCCTAATGTGAGCACCATGGCTTCAAGGTTGAGAGACTTCACAAGAATGAACCCTCCTATGTTCTTTGGTTCCAGGTGAATGAAGACCCACAAGAGTTTTTGGAAAAGGTCTACAAGATAGTGGATGCTATGGGGGTGACTTCTATTGAGAAAGCCGAACTAGCCGGGTATCAATTGAAGGATGTGGCCCAAGTATGGTATACGCAATGGAAGGATAATAGGGCTATAAGAGCGGGTCCCATTGGTTGGGAAGTGTTCAAGAATACATTCCTTGGTAGGTTCTTTCCACGGGAAAAGAGAGAAGCAAAGGTGGAGGAATTTATCAACCTTCGTCAAAGAGGTATGAGTGTCCAAGAATATTCTTTGAAATTTACTAAGTTGTCCAAATATGCCCCATCTTTGGTGTCTAATCCTAGAGATGAAATGAGCCGATTTGTGACCGGGGTGTCCGATTCAATTGAAGAAGAATGTCGTGCGGCAATGCTTCATGACAATATGGACTTTTCACGTCTAATGGTGTACACTCAACAAGTTGAGGAGACAAGGCTTAGGAAGAAGAATAGAGAGGTAAAAACGACAAGGACCAATGATGGTAATTCATCTAAGGGTAAGTTTGAGGGTCAAAATGGACCAAGGTTCAAGAAGAGGTTTTCCAACCAAAGCTCCACTAATGCTCCTAAGACCAACAAAGATAGGGTGTCTAAGCCTAAGCCTCAAAGAGGCAATAGGAGTGGACCTTCCATGGAGAGGCCTACATGTGCCTAGTGTGGTAAGAAGCATGGGGGAAAATGTCTTGCCGGTATGGGTCTGTGCTATGGATTTGGAAAAAGTGGGCATCAATTGAAAAATTGTCTAACCCGTATGGCCAACGGAAGAGAGGGTAATCAAGCTCCTCCAAGTGGTTCAAATCCCGATAGCCCTCCCTTCTACCCATTTCCTTTACATCCCCTCCCCTCTACCCCCTTCCCCTCTAGCTCCCCACCCTCTACCCCTCCCATCTACCTCCCATATACCTTCTCTCTACCATTCTCTACCCCCTACCCTTTCTTACCTCCTACCCT
>NC_064288.1:8464686-8476911 GCF_019186545.1 Solanum stenotomum | reverse complement strand
TACCACCCTACCATACCACCAACCTATACCCCCCACTTATACACCCCTATACCCCTATATCTCTATCATACCCCTTACACCCCTATACCCCTTATGCATACCCCCTTCTGTATATTATACCTCCCATATACACCTCTCTGTATACTATACCTCCTCAGTCCTATACACCCATATACCCCTTATACATACCCCATATACCCCATTCTGTATACTATACCTCCCATATTGTAATGACCCTCATGGTTATTTTTGTGTCTTGCCTTTTGTGTGTCGTTTAGAGCGTTCCTATAGCGACCCTAAGTCATTTATGACTTGCCGGGACTGACAGTTCGGTCACCTGGTCGTTCATTTGGTCTTGGTGCGTGTTTTTGTGTTTTGGAGCTTATGAACCTTGAACAATCATTTTCGATCAAAAGTTTAAGAAGATGACATCAGAATCTAATTCTGACGATTCCATCAGCTCCGGAAGGGTCATTTTAGGGTAGCAACATGGTCGTCACGACTCCCGACATTTTCAGTGTGAGTCAGTGCGATTTGGGGTTTTAACTTTAAGTTTAAGCCTAAGTTTGACTTTGGTCAACATTCTGAGTAAATGCGCTCGGATGAGAATTTCATCAGCGTGGTTAGCTCTGGAATGTCTAGTTTGGTCTAGATTGACCCTTCTTTTTGTGTCTGGAGGTTTTCGATATCTTTCCGAGCCCTTTTGTGGGTTTTGACCTAAAATGGCTTTTGGAAGTGGAACCCACTTTATATCGAAATGACCTCTGATGGAAATTTTGACTGCGCCGTTGAGTGTGGCATGTCGAATTTGGTATGGTTGCATATCTCGTTTGCGTGCACGGGGTTTCGAACGAGTTCGGAGCACCCCGTCGGAGTTTTAAGTTTTGGAATTATTGCAGATTTTCTGCAATAAATGCAGAAAAACAGCAACACATTTCCCAAACTCCAAACCATCATAACTCTCTCATCTCTCAACCGATTTGGGCGATTCAAAAGGCAAAGTTGTGAGATTTTTTGAGGACAACGTGTTGGTGAGCTGGGATAGTGATTTGGAGTCCCGATTTGAGGTAATTTTTGAAAAATACCTGCTACCGCACCCTTTTGTGAGCTTAATTTTGAAAATTTTTTAGACTTGTTTTCTTAGCCATTTTAGATCCAATTTTGGTGATTTTTGAGGCTATCTTAAGTGGTTTTTCGAGGAGAACGTCGTGGTGTTGTCGCCTTTGACGGTAGACCTCCAGTTTCTGGTAAATACACTGATTCAACTGTTGTCCCATTTCTAGTTTTTGAGAAAATTTGGGTTTTAGTTGCATGTTGATATTGTGTTGTTCCCGAGCCCCGAATTATGTCCCATTTTGGGACATGAGCTGGGGAAACTGGTTAGGACCCACTTTTGGGGTTAATTCCAAAATTTCCTATGCGGGTCCCACTTTCCCCATTTTGACCCCGAAATTGACCCATTTCCTTTTGTTGTGATTTTGGTGTCTAAACGACTGTAATAACTTTGTGATTCTATTTTTGATAGCGGGTCAGCGTTTGGAGGAAGTTCGAAAAGGGAAAGCTCCGAAGAAGTGATTTTGGAGCGCGTGTGATTGACCTACAGGTAGGCTACAGTTTTCCTCTCTTAGATTAAGCTCGAGAATGTGAATGCATGTTGATTAGTTGAGGTTAGGGTTGGGTAGTTATTGAATCTTGCATAGGTGTTAAGAAATCATGTTTTCGGCCTATTTCGGGAATTATCGGGTAACTGTGAGCATGCTTTGTGTTATTAACGAATCCTCCTCGCTATGTGGAGTGCTTGCATGCTTAATTATTGTGTATTTGAAGAATGTTGGGCCTTAGTTTAGGTTTGACTAGGGCTTGCCTTAGAAATACATTATTCGGATACAATGGACCTTAGTTTTGCCCCGACGTCGCTCAGTCGGCTTAGATCCGTATAGACTGGTGTAGCAGATTTGAGTCTGATAGTTTGGGCCTTAGTTAGGCGATACTCTTTCTCTGACTATAGTTATCCTTATTTTCCCCGATGTTACGGCTTCACGAGTTACATCGGCGACACTAGTTCTACTTCGCGGTTTGAATTTGATTATTGATTTGGTTCCAAGGACTTACATTGATTGACTAACTATGGACGACGTTCCACGGACATTTATGAGTGTGGATCGATTAGGACTCTTTCAGCAGCTACATTGGCACCTTTAAAGAGCATCCGATTTAAGTTCCGGCCTCTATCGCCCAGATACTTATATAGAGCATCCGATTTAAGGTCCAACCTCTATTTCCCATATACTTATATAGAGTATCCGGTTAGAGTTCCGGCCTCATATACTTGATATTTGTGATTGGTTACTTGGGTACTTCTGGTGAGCATCCGATTAGAGGTCCGGCCTCCGTATTGTCAGATTCTAC
Organism: Solanum stenotomum; assembly: GCF_019186545.1. Lineage (NCBI taxonomy): Eukaryota > Viridiplantae > Streptophyta > Magnoliopsida > Solanales > Solanaceae > Solanum > Solanum stenotomum. The sequence continues at coordinate 8,474,502 of NC_064288.1, read as the reverse complement.
TAACTAAGGTTGAGGTTCTGGTTCGATGTTCTTCGTTCTTGGGTTCTTATATGCAATTCTCTTTAGATATAGTTATTCTGTGTACTCGTCGGGCTTATGGGGGTCCGTTCGGGTTTTTATTTAACTTGCGCACGAGTGTACCTTCTAGGCTTATGGGGGCCCAGTTAGGTGTAGTTAGCTTATAGATTGCTTTAGTTAGTTCTTTGTAGATTCGTGTGCATTCCATTGTTAGTTAGATTTTCATTCTTGACTTCGATTTGTGTTATTCCTTCTTTTCAGTATGCCTTTACTTTTCAAGTTCAGTCGGCCTATGATGCCTACTGGGTACCTGTTGTTGTGGTACTCATGCTACGCTCTGCATCTATTTCGTGATGCAGGTCCGGGCACTAGTAGTCTGCGTTGATCGAGCTTGGAGCAGACTGATCCGGAGACGGGAGTGAGCACACGACGTTTTGTACTATTTCAGTCTCCATCTGTATATATAGACTTGTCTTTTACCTTCCGAGACAGTCCAATATCTGTTGTCCACTTTTGGAACTTGTACTCATTTTGTAGTAGCTCTGTACTAGTGACTTCCAGGTTGTGGGAGGTATCTTTATTTGTATTTATGTTTTGGTTTGCTTCTACCTGTTTATATTGTTATTTGCCTACTCTTGTTTAGTTTCTAACCTCAGACCCATTACTTGTTGTTTCGGGTTAGGGGTTGGCTTACCTGTTGGTAGATTATAGTAGGTGTCATCATGACTTGAGAAATCGGGTCGTGACAAGTTGGTATCAGAGCCCCAGGTTTATCGGTCTCACTTGTACAGAGCTAACGTCTAGTAGAGTCCTGCGGATCGGTGCGGAGACGTCCGTAACTTATCTTTGGGAGGCTACAGGATGTCCTTAGGAAAATTTCCTCTTTTTTTTCGCTTTCGTGCATCGTGTCTTATTGGTTTCTGGAAATCTCACTTGTTCCACTCTTTCGCAGGATGGCTTGCTCGCGAGGTGGCGCGCCCACGGGTGGCGCACCCGGGTCTGCAGGCAGAGCCTCAGCTGGGGGTAGTCGCCGACCCCGAGGTCGAGGCAGGGCCGTAGCACCAGCCCGAGATAGGGAGTAGGAGCCTCAGGTAGCATATGTACCTCCACAGCCGGTGGGGCCGGGGCCAGCCCAGCCACCACCTGCACCAGCTGCAGCTCCTGATCTTCATGCTCTGCTGACTCAGGTACTAGCAGCTATTGGGGAGATACGACAGGCACCAGCACCAGTCCCAGCAGCACCAGCTCTAGCGCCGCAGGGTCAGCCTGCCTCAGCGGCACCAGAGGTTCAGCCGCCACCAGTTCATGTGGCAGTCGTGTCAGACTTAAAGGACGGGGAGATGCCACTGCGCGAGCAGAAGATGCTCGGGGTATTCCAAAGGTTGGCACCGCCGATATTTTCAAGGGCGATGGGGGAGGATGCCTATGAGTTCCAGCTCACTTGTCAGGAGCAGCTACAGTCATTAGGCCTCTTGGAGTCGAGAGGAGCCGACTTCACTGCTCATCAGTTTCGTGGGCCAATCAGGCAGTGGTGGCGCTCGTATCGAGAGTCCAGGCCAGCTGGATCGCCTCCTGTATCTTGGAGTGAGTTCTCAGAGGCTTTCTTGTCCCGGTTTATGTCACGGAGCGTCAGGGATAGGCTTCGTGATCAGTTCTCCAGATTGGAGTGGGGCCCTATGACCGTCTTAGAGTACGAGACGAGGTTCCATGAGTTATCTCGACATGCTACCATGATCCTACCCACGGAGGAGGAGAGAGTTCGTTGTTTTGTACGTGGGTTGCGGTACCGTCTGAGGGTCGACACAGAGCATTTAGTTTCGGCCGGCCGTTCATTTCTTGATATGGTCGACCATGCCCGATCCATGGAGCATATTCATCGCGAGGCCCAAGGGGGCAGGGATAAGAGGGAACGCTACCATGGCAGTTACAGCGGGTCCCAGACTAGAGGGATAAACTCTTATGATAGGCCCCGCCAGAGGTTCCTGTAGGGTCAGTCCAGTCGGCTTGTTCAGGCGGCATTACCTGCTTCTGAGGGAGACCAGTATCACCAGGGTGGTCCTAGTACGGGCCAGAGTTCGAGGGGATCAGATTCCCTCCCTTCCTACCGCAGTCGGGTTACTACAGGGCGTTCAGCTTTGGGGTGTTTTAATTGCGGTGCCCTTGACTATTGGTCCAGAGAGTGCCCCCGGCGAGGGCGAGGAGCGATTGTACCAGCTCCCCTTGCACCTAGACCAGTTTCAGCAGTGCCCCCTCTAGCTAGAGGTGGTGGTCAGGACCAGGGTCGTCGGGACAGCTGACAGGGTACCAGAGGCGGAGCTCGAGGAGGTAGGCTAGGTGGTAGATCAGATGCATCAGGCAGAGGTGCTCAGGGCCATTTCTACGCAGCCCCGGCGAGGGCGACGGCTGAGGCATCTGACGATGTTATCACAGGTACGCTTTTATTATGCCATCAGCCTGCTACAGTATTATTTGATCCCGGGTCCACATTCTCGTATGTATCTGTTTATTTTGCTCCTCGATTGGGTATGAGGTCTGAGTCTTTGGCAGAGCCAATTCATGTTTCGACCCCGGTGGGTGAGTCCTTAGTAGTGGATCAGATATTGCGATCTTGCTTAATGACTATCCAGGGTTGTGATACTAGAGTTGATCTTATTTTGCTAGATATGGTTGATTTTGATGTGATTCTGGGCATGGACTGGTTATCCCCCTACCATGCGGTCTTGGATTGCTACGCCAAGACTGTTACTTTAGCCATGCCTGGCATTTCCCCAGTGTTGTGGCAGGGTGCTTATAGTCACACACCGACAGGGATCATCTCTTTTATGCGGGCTAGACGGTTGGTTGCTTCTGGGTGTTTAGCTTATTTGGCTTATGTGCGAGATGTGAGTAGGGAGGACTCTTCAGTTGACTCAGTTCCTGTGGTTAGAGAGTTTGCAGATGTGTTCCCTACAGACCTTCCTGGCCTACCTCCAGATCGTGACATTGATTTTGCCATAGATTTGGAGCCCGACACCCGTCCTATTTCTATTCCGCCTTATCGGATGGCTCCTGCAGAGCTCAGGGAGCTCAGTGCTCAGTTAGAGGATCTCTTAGGTAAGGGGTTTATCCGTCCGAGTGTCTCGCCTTGGGGTGCTCCTGTTCTGTTTGTGAAGAAGAAGGACGGGACTATGAGGATGTGTATTGACTACAGGCAGCTGAACAAGGTGACGGTGAAGAACCGTTACCCCATGCCTCGTATTGATGATTTGTTTGATCAGCTTCAGGGTGCCGCCGTGTTTTCTAAGATTGATTTGAGGTCCGGGTACCATCAGCTGAGGATTAGGGCAGCGGACATCCCTAAGACTGCATTTAGGACCCGTTATGGCCATTATGAGTTCTTGGTGATGTCGTTTGGGTTGACTAATGCCCCTGCCGCCTTCATGGATTTGATGACACATGTGTTCAGACCATACCTTGATTTATTTGTCATCGTTTTCATTGATGACATACTGGTATACTCGCGGAGCCGGAGTGAGCATGAGCACCATTTGAAGATAGTGCTCCAGACTTTGAGAGATCAGCGGCTTTATGCCAAGTTCTCAAAGTGTGAGTTTTGGCTTGAGTCTGTAGCCTTCTTGGGGCACGTGGTGTCCAAGGAGGGTATTGGGGTTGATCCGACGAAGATTGAGGCTATTCGTGATTGGCACAGGCCCACCTCAGTTATTGAGATTCGGAGCTTCGTCGGACTAGCAGGCTATTACAGATGCTTTGTCGAGGGCTTTTCTACTATTGCAGCCCCGTTGACTCGATTGACTCGTGTTGATGTTCCCTTTGTTTGGTCAGAGGAGTGTGAGGCGAGCTTTTTGAGGCTCAATGAGTTATTGACCACCGCTCCTATATTGACTCTTCCAGTTGAGGGTGAGGGATTCACGGTTTATTGTGACGCATCCGGTGTTGGTTTGGGTTGTGTATTGATGCAACAGGGCTGGGTTACTGTTTATGCATCGAGGCAGCTTAAGATTCATAAGCGCAACTACCCCACCTATGACTTGAGTTGGCGGCGGTAGTTTTCGCGCTTAAGATTTGGAGGCACTACTTGTATGGAGTTCGATGTGAGATCTATACCGATCATAGGAGTCTTCAGTACATCATTAGCCAGAGGGACCTTAATTCGAGGCAGCGTCGTTGGATTGAGCGCCTGAAGGACTACGACCTCTCTATTCTCTATCATCCGGGCAAGGCGAATGTGGTAGCGGACACCTTGAGTCGGAAGGCAGTGAGTATGGGTAGTCTAGCCTTCTTATCTGTTGAGGAATGACCCTTAGCTTTGGACATTCAGTCCTTAGCTAATAGCATGGTTCGGTTGGATATCTCAGATTCTAGACGCGTCTTGGCCTTTATGGGAGTTCAGTCTTCTTTGCTTGATAGGATCCGTGGTTGCCAGTTTGAGGATGATACCTTGGTGGACCTTAGAGATTGAGTGTTAGCGGGTGATGGTGGTCAGGCTACCTTAGATCCTGATAGAGTGTTGAAATTTGCCGACCGCATCTGTGTTCCGAGAGTTGGAGATTTGATACAGTTGATACTTTCTGAGGCCCATGAGTCTAGATACTCTATCCATCCGGGCACAGTGAAGATGTATCGTGATTTGAGGCAGCATTACTAGTGGAGTGGCATGAGAAGAGATATTGCTGACTTTATTTCCCGTTGCTTGTGCTGCCAGCAGGTAAAGGTCGAGCATTTGAGGCCTGGTGGCGAGTTCTAGAGATTACTCATTCCGGAGTGGAAGTGGGAGCGTATCACTATGGACTTCGTTGTGGGGTTGCCTCGGACTTCTAGAGGTGTTGACAGCATTTAGGTCATCGTAGATCGATTGACCAAGTCAGCACACTTCTTTCCTGTTCATACTACTTTCAGTGCCGAGAGGTTAGCTTGTATCTACATTAGGGAGGTAGTCCGTCTTCATGGCGTACCTGTTTCTATCATTTCAGACCGGGGTTCACAGTTCACTTACAGCTTTTGGAGGGCTTTTCAGAAGGAGTTGGGAACCCGTGTCCACCTTAGCACAGCATTTCACCCACAGACGGATGGTCAGTCAGAGCGTACTATTCAGGTCCTTGAGGATATGTTGTGGGCCTGTGTTATGGATTTTAGAGGTCAGTGGGACCAGTTCTTGCCTTTGGCGGAGTTTGCGTACAACAACAGCTACCACTCTAGTATTCAGATGGCCCCGTTTGAGGCCTTATATGGTAGGCATTGTCGCTCTCCAGTTGGTTGGTTTGAGTCTACAGAGCCTAGGCCGCGTGGTACAGATTTGCTTCAGGAGGCCCTGGATCAGGTGAGGGTGATTCAGGATAGGCTCAGGACGGCTCAGAGTAGGCACCAGAGTTATGCTGATCAGAGGCGTCGACCTTTGAGATTCTTTGTTGGTGACCGGGTATTCCTCCGTGTGTCGCCCATGAAGGGCGTGATGAGGTTTGGGAGGCGGGGCAAGCTTAGCCCCAAGTACATTGGACCTTTTGAGATACTCCGGACAGTTGGGGAGGTTGCTTATGAGTTGGCCCTACCTCCAGTATTTTCAGCCATCCACCCAGTGTTTCATGTTTCGATGCAGCGGCGGTATGTTCCTGATGAGTCCCATGTGCTCCAGTATGATGCAGTCGAGTTGGATGATCATTTGACATTTGTAGAGAAGCCTGTTGCCATTCTAGCCAGAGATGTGAGGAGATTGCGCTCGAGAGACATTCCTGTTGTTAAGGTCCGTTGGAGGCATCGTCCAATCGAGGAGGCTATCTGGGAGACCGAGCAAGAGATGCGGGAGCAGTTTCCCGGCTTGATTGAGCCTTCAGGTACTTCTTGATCCTTGTACTTCTTGATCCTTTCTTTCGCGGACAAAAGTCCTTTTTAGTAGTGGATATTGTAATGACCCTCATGGTCATTTCTGTGTCTTGCCTTTTGTGTGTCGTTTAGAGCGTTCCTATAGCGACCCCAAGTGCTAGGACTGACAGTTCGGTCACCTGGTCGTTCGTTTGGTCTTGGTGCGAGTTTTTGTGTTTTGGAGCTTATGAACCTTGAACGATCATTTTCGATCAAAAGTTCAAGAAGATGACATCGGAATCCAATTCTGACGATTCCATCAGCTCCGGAAGGGTCATTTTAGGCTAGTAGCATGGTCGTCATGACTCCCGAGATTTTCAGTGTGAGTCGGTGCGATTAGGCGTTTTAACTTTAAGTTTAAGCCTAAGTTTGACTTTGGTCAACATTCTGAGTAAACACGCTCGGATGAGAATTCTGTCAGCGTGGTTAGCTCCGGAATGTTGAGTTTGGTCTAGATTGACCCTTCTTTTGTGTCTGGAGGTTTTCGATATCTTTTCGAGCCCTTTTGTGGGTTTTGACTTAAAATGACTTTTGGATGTGGGACTCACTTTTTATCGAAATGACCTCTGATGGAAATTTCGACTGCGCCGTTGAGTCTGGAATGTCAAATTTGGTATGGTTGCATATCTCGTTTGCGTGCACGGAGTTCCGAACGAGTTCGGAGCACCCCGTCGGAGTTTTAAGTTTTGGAGATATTGCAAATTTTCTGCAATAAATGCAGAAAAACAGCAACACATTTCCCAAACTCCAAACCATCATAACTCTCTCATCTCTCAACCGATTTGGGCGATTCAAAAGGCAAAAGTTGTGAGATTTTTCGAGGACAACGTGTTGGTGAGCTCGGATAGTGATTTGGAGTCCCCGTTTGAGGTAATTTTTGAAAAATACCTGCTACCGCACCCTTTTGTGAGCTTAATTTTGAAAATTTTTGAGACTTGTTTTCTTAGCCATTTTAGATCCGATTTTGGTGATTTTTGAGGCTATCTTGAGTGGTTTTTCGAGGATAACGTCGTGGTGTTGTCGCCTTTCACTGTAGACCTCCAATTTCTGGTAAATACACTGATTCAACTGTTGTCCCATTTCTAGTTTTTGAGAAAATTTGGGTTTTAGTTGCATATTGATATTGTGTTGTTCCCGAGCCCCAAATTGTGTCCCATTTTGGGACATGAACTGGGGAAACTGGTTAGGACCCACTTTTGGGGTTAATTCCGAAATTTCCTACGCGGGTCCCACTTTCCCCGTTTTGACCTCGAAATTGACTCGTCTCCGTTTGTTGTGATTTTGGTGTCTAAACGACTGTAATAACTTTGTGATTCNGTTGTCGCCTTTCACTGTAGACCTCCAATTTCTGGTAAATACACTGATTCAACTGTTGTCCCATTTCTAGTTTTTGAGAAAATTTGGGTTTTAGTTGCATATTGATATTGTGTTGTTCCCGAGCCCCAAATTGTGTCCCATTTTGGGACATGAACTGGGGAAACTGGTTAGGACCCACTTTTGGGGTTAATTCCGAAATTTCCTACGCGGGTCCCACTTTCCCCGTTTTGACCTCGAAATTGACTCGTCTCCGTTTGTTGTGATTTTGGTGTCTAAACGACTGTAATAACTTTGTGATTCTATTTTTGATAGCGGGTCAGCGTTTCGAGGACGTTCGGAAAGGGAAAGCTCCGGAGAAGTGATTTTGGAGCGCGTGTGATTGGCCTACAAGTAGGCTACGATTTTCCTCTCTTAGATTAAGCTCGAGAATGTGAATGCATGTTGGTTAGTTGGGATTTGGGTTGGGTAGTTATTGAATCTTGCATAGGTGTCAAGAAATCATGTTTTCGGCCTATTTCGGGAATTATCGGGTAACTGTGAGCATGCTTTGTGTTATCAATGGATCCTTCTCGCTATGTGGAGTTCTTGCATGCTTAATTTATTTGAAGCATGTTGGGCCTTAGTTTAGGTTTGACTAGGGCTTGCCTTAGAAATACATTATTCAGATCCAATGGGTCTTAGTTTTGCCCCGACGTCGCTCGGCCGGCTTCGATCCCTGTAGACTGGTGTAGCAGACTTGAGTCTGATAGTTTGGGCCTTAGTTAGGCGATACTCTTTCTCCGACTATAGTTATCCTTATTTTCCCCGATGTTACGGCTTCACGAGTTACATCGGCGACACTAGTTCTACTTCGCGGTTTGAATTTGATTATTGATTTGGTTCCAAGGACTTACATTGATTGGCTAACTATGGACGACGTTCCACAGACATTTATGAGTGTGGATCGATTAGGACTCTTTCAGCAGCTACATTGGCACCTTTATAGAGCATCCGGTTTAAGTTCCGGCCTCTATCGCCCAGATACTTATATAGAGCATCCGGTTTAAGGTCCGACCTCTATTTCCCATATACTTATATAGAGCATCCGGTTAAAGTTCCGACCTCATATACTTGATATTTGTGATTGGTTACTTGGGTACTTCTGGTGAGCATCCGGTTAGAGGTCCGGCCTCCGTACTGTTAGATTCTACTAACTAAGGTTGAGGTTCTGGTTCGATGTTCTTCGTTCTTGGGTTCTTATATGCAATTCTCTTTAGATATAGTTATTCTGTGTACTCGTCGGGCTTATGGGGTTCTGTTCGGATTTTTATTTAACTTGCGCACGAGTGTACCTTCTAGGCTTATGGGGGCCTAGTTAGGTGTAGTTAGCTTATAGATTGCTTTAGTTAGTTCTTTGTACACTCGTGTGCATTCCATTGTTAGTTATATTTTCGTTCTTGACTTCGATTTGTGTTATTCTTTCTTTTTAGTATGCCTTTACTTTTCAAGTTCAGTCGGCCTATGATGCCTACTGGGTACCTGTTGTTGTGGTACTCATGCTACGCTCTGCATCTATTTCGTGATGCAGGTCCGGGCACTAGTAGCCAGCGTTGATCGAGCTTGGAGCAGACTGATCCGGAGACGGGAGTGAGCACACGACGTTTTGTACTATTTCAGTCTCCATCTGTATATATAGACTTGTCTTTTACCTTCCGAGACAGTCCAATCTCTGTTGTCCACTTTTGGGACTTGTACTCATTTTGTAGTAGCTCTGTACTAGTGACTTCCAGGTTGTGGGAGGTATCTTTATTTGTATTTATGTTTTGGTTTGCTTCTGCCTGTTTATATTGTTATTTGCCTACTCTTGTTTAGTTTCTACCCTCAGACCCATTACTTGTTGTTCTGGGTTATGGGTTGGCTTACCTGCTGGTGGGTTATAGTAGGTGCCATCATGACTTGAGAAATCGGGTCGTGACACATATACACCCCTCTGTATACTATACCCCTTATACCCCCGTTGTATACTCTACCCCCGTATACCCCCTTCTGTATACTATACCCTTCTATACCCCCTCCGAATTACTATACCACCCTTCCCCCGTATACTATACCCCCACTTATACCCCACATACCCCCTACCATACCCCCCCACCTATAGCCCCCACCTATACACCCTACCTATACCCACCCCTATACCCCCTAAACCTCTCTATATATACTATACCTCTCTCTGTGTATATTATCCCCCCTCCGTATACTATACTCCCATACCCCCCACCTATACTCCCCCTATAGCCCTATACCCTCTATACCCTTATACCCCTACCTATACCTCCTACCTATACCCCCACCTATACCCCCACCCACTTATACGCCCTTTCTACCCCTATTCCCCCTAATACCCCTATACCTTTATACCCCATTTACTTTTATACCCCTCTATACCCCTATACCCACCTATACCCCTATACCACCCTACCATAACCCCTACCTCTACACCCCTTATACCCCCTATACCCTTATACCCATTCCCCCTATACCCTTATATTCTCTTATACCCCTATACCCTTATACCCCCACCCCTTATACCCTTATATCCTCATATACCCCTATACATATCCCTCTATACCCCGCTCTATATACTAT
>NC_064288.1:8401721-8464236 GCF_019186545.1 Solanum stenotomum | reverse complement strand
CCCCCCTTCCCGTATACTACGCCGCTATACTATACCCCTCATAAACTATACCCCCTTATATTATACGCCCCCTATACTATACCCCCGGTATACTATAACCCCCTATATTATACGCCCCCTATACTATACCCCCCATACTATACCCCCCTCGTATACTATACCCCTTATACTATACTCCCCCATACTATACCCCCCTATACTATACCCCCTTATACTATACCCCTCTTAAAATATAATCGATGTCTTGTAATGATGCAAATGTTATTGTATCCTCTAAATATGAGTGTTTGCATGCTTATTAAGAAATAAAATGAGTAAAAGTGATTCGGAAAATGTAGTAATTAGGGATGTATAAAACCAAACCAAACCACAAACCGACTCAAATTGAAAAAAAAAATCCGACTAGTGGTTTGGTATTGGAAAAAAAAACCCGACTATATTTGGGTTGGTTTGATTTTAACTAAAAAAAATCAACCCGAGACCAAACCAACCTGACATTGTATATATAATTTTAAAATTTTATTTTATAAATAAAATTGTTTACTTTGATATAATTTCTAAATATTTCTTATACTTTTTCATAATTTTTATCTTTTAATATATTATTTCAAGTTTGAAACTTAGAATTCTAAATGATCCAATAAAGGTTATAATCCACGGATGTTGTTAATTATAATAAAACTTAAATCAAAATCAAATTAATACTAATGCAAAAAGAAAACCAATTCAACACTAAGAATAACAATAATATTGAATATTCTTTAATTTTACATTGGTTTAGACAATTAAAATACATAATCTAATTTTAATTTCCTTTAATATTTAGTCATGTAACTAATACTTATTAAGCTTATTTTAGCATGATGATTTACTACTTTTAAATTATGATAATTTTCATTATGACTTGTTAATTTACAATATTTGTTTTACGCGATTTCATTATTATTCTTTTGTTGGATATTTTAGTGTCATTAATCATGTCATATTTTGTGTTATTTTCTTAAGAAACACCTTAGATTGTTGTATTTTGGTAGGACTAAAGAAATATTTGAAGTACAAGTAAATTATATGTTTGTATGAATGCTTTATCGGAAAAACCCAAAAAAACCCAAAAATCCGAAAAAACCCAAGGTTGAAAAATCCGAGTTTTATTGGTTTGGTTTGGTTTATAAATTTTAAAACTCGACACAAATGGTTTGATTTGATATTTGAAAATCCCAAACCAACCCGGTCATGTACCCCTTAGTGTAGGTTCATGAATCTATTTATTTATTTATTTGAAGAACTCAAATTGGAAATCAACTTCTAAAGTCTGAATAGTATTATTAGAACCGTCGGTTACATACTTATCAATTAAGCATGGAATGTGTTAGTTGTAGCATAATAACAACATGCTAAATGTTAGATTACCATACATAGTTAGTGTTTGGCCATATTTTTAAATATTTTTTAAAAAATAGATTTGAAATTGCAACTAAGATAATTAGCTTTAGAGTTTCATATAATAGACTACAGCACAAACCAAATAAAAATAAGAGTTAGCTTAATCTTTTTGTAAGTCGTTAAACTTGGCTTTTTTTAGTGAACAAATATTACGAAAATTGAGGTTCGGTAAATAAGACATTATCGTTGAAGTTTTTTATTGGCTATATCATGTTTTTTCAAGAAAAAATTTAATTGGGCAGGTTATAACTGCCTTGAAGTTATATCAATTTCAAGAGTGTGTTTAATGAGGAGAAGAGGTAAATAGAATTAGTTGGAGTCATAAATAAACATGGATATATGCAGGAGGGGACATCAGATTCACGTGAACCCATGCTTCCCTCTCGAAATCCTAAATATACCTCAATAAAATAGATGTTTTTTTTCCTCCTAAAATATATAAATTTGAGGTGAGTTTTAAGATTTTAAAAGAACTCAATAATTATATTTGGCTCTAAAAACATGTTTTTTTTTTTCTAATTAAACAAATTCTATGGTCAACAAATTTTGCCAAAAAATACTTGTAATATCTATGGTCACCTTCTTCCTACCCAAGTAAACATAATTTTTCCATTTCAAGTGGGGTTCATGAATGCAAACTCAAATTTGTTTTTGGTAAACCAACGGAGCATATCAGCCCAAACCCACATGTGAAAGGGCAACCACTCTTGACCTTTTCAATAATAACATAATAATTGAGCAACATGATATTTTTAAAGCTAGCTTGATTCTTTAATTCTCCACCACTCCATTTTCTTTTTATTTCATAACTATTCATATCTTCTAATTTTATATTATAAAAAATAATATCAAGATATATTTTTTCTATATAATAAGGCCACATAACTATTTCCCAATTTGTCCATAAGGTTTTCAAGAACTTTTGTGTTTGAGGTACATTTCTCTTTCTTCTTCTTGTGCTTGGTTCTTTTCCTTTTGAGTTTTGTTAGTTTATGCCTAAATCTTTTTAACTTTGTTATAATATCAGAAAGATGGAATCTTTTTGTCTCTTGAATCAAGAAAATGCTGCTATTTTTTTTTTACTTTGTTATAACATCATGAAGATTGAATCTTTTTGTCTCTTGAATCAAGAAATTCAAGAAAATGCTGCCAATTTTTTTTTAACTTTGTTATAATATCAGAAAGATTGAATCTTTTTGTTTTTGAATCAAGAAAATGCTGCTAAATATTTTTAACTTTGTTATAATATCATAAAGATTGAATCTTTTTGTCTCTTGAATCAAGAAAATGTTGCTAAATCTTTTAACTTTGTTATAATATCAGAAAGATTGAATTATTTTGTATCTTGAATCAAGAAAAATCAAGAAAATGCTTCTGAATCTTTTTAACTTTGTTTAATATCATAAAGTTTGAATCTTTTTGTCTTTTGAATCAAGAAAATGCTGCTAAATCTTTTTAACCTTGTTATTATGTCAGAAAGTTTGAATCTTGTTGTCTCTTGAATCAAGAAAATGTTGCTAAGGAGTTCTTCAACACCACTTCTTGGATCTTTACACTCAGAGAGTCCCAACAGTCATCACCATCATCATCAGTCTGATTTAACCCCAAATCACACACCCAATTCCATTCACCATAGTTATAGCAAACTCTCATGTAGCCATGGTGGATATCAGAATTTCAATAGAAGTTTATACCCTTCTAACTCTCCAATCTCTCCTTCATTTTCTGAGATCAGCAATGGCAACAAATTCCCATCTCATGGTTTTAGAAGAGCTCAATCTGAAGGGAACTTGGAAGGATTAGTAAAAGTTTCAACTGATGAAGTAGTTGATGAATTTACCCTCTCTAAACCAACCAAGACGTTTTCACGTAAACCCCCAAAATCATTCTTGGAAACCATTCCATCTTTCTCCATTCACAATTCAAGGGAGCTTCATTCAGACGACGATGACAGTGATGAGGGAGATGACTTTGATTGCATCAGTGGACAGTACAGTTTGGGAATGAATGCTGTAAAAGGGGAAATGAGTTATGTGAGTCGAAATTCGAAGATAGAAATAGTTGAAGGCAGAGAAGAGATGTTCCTAGCAAGAGGACTTGGGGTTGCTGATATTGGTTGCTCTGATGATGGTGGTTGTGGCATAGGAGGTGGAGGAGGCGGTATTTATCGCCCAGTAGCGTTCGATAGGGATGGTGGTGACAGCCAGGGACTACATATAGAAGAGCATTACAAAAACATGATAGAAGAGAATCCTGGCAATTCCTTATTCTTGAGGAATTATGCCAACTTTTTATACAAAGTGAGTCTTGTCTTCTGTCCCTTCTCTTGTTTTGCTTATTCACAGTCATTGACAATAGCTAATTTTGCTTTTCTTTCGTGTTGGAGCAGACAAAGAAAGATCTTAAAGGGGCAGAGGAATACTACTCAAGAGCTATTTTAGCAGATCCAAGTGATGGTGAAGTTCTTTCACAATATGCTAAGCTTATATGGGAGCTTCACCGTGATACAGATAGAGCCACGAGCTATTTCGAAAGAGCAGTCCAAGCAGCCTCTAGTGACAGGTTTGCTTCTCACCCACCAGCAAGAATACACTGTCTTATCAAAATTCAAGAACAGCTTGTTATTCACTTTACAAAACTGACTGATTTATCTTTTTTGATGTGTTAACAGTCACATACATGCTGCTTATGCTAATTTCCTCTGGGAGATAGAAGATGAGGAAGATGAGAATGATGAAACGCAAACGCAACCAATGGTGCATACTGTAGCCACGGCTTCTATAACTGTTTGACTTGAAAGTACATTATCTTTTGTTGAAATATTTGCAGCAGAGTTAGTAGAAGCGTAGCAAGCAATTAGGAAGAACCTGTAATTTAGCATATAGTTAGTAATAAAACTGATGCACAGGACTTCTCTTTTTCTCATACTTCTATGATTGAATGACTAACCCTTAAATAACAATGAATTGCCAGTGTAAACAATGGTGCATACCATAGACACTACCTCTATAACTGCTTGACTTGAAAGTACATCATTCATTCAAATATTCGGAACAAAGATGGTGGAAGCTTCACAAGCAATTAGGAAGAACCTATAATTAGCATCTTAGGTAGTAATAAAACTGATGCACGCGACTTCTCTTCCTACTGTTGTGATTGTCCTAGTAACCCATGAACGGCAAAACAGGCAGTCAGTGAACCATTTTCAAGTTATCCAAGGGTAATTGTAATTGTAATTGTTTCAATCAATGAACTAAGCAAGCAAGAACATAGACCAACTTATAATCTTTTAAGGCTAGGATAAAAAGATATAAGTAAGGCAATTGGAAGTTGAAGCACTATTGCTTATTAACCTTCTTTGCTCAATGTAGACTTAGTTTCCAACTAACTGTGCTGTTGATGCCTAAGAACAGGGAAAGAGAAAGCATGTTACTTATACAGTGGCTGAGATAACAAAGTAAATGTCTGAAATATGAGATTATGTCAATAATTCACGGACCTGCAATTACAACTATTACTCTAGGCAACTAATTGCATCAGGAAACATTTCAAAATGGTTCCAATTTCTAATATCCACTGATAGCAAGTAACACACCTATAATCATACATGATCGTCGATATTCATGTGACCAGAGATATATCATACATGGACCTTACAAAGTGTGATTGTACTAGAAAGCAAGACAGCATGAAGATATAATGAACAATCTGTTGAGTATCAACCAGTACAGAAGGGAAACACTAAGATAAGAGCAACTTTTTTTTTGATAACCGAGAAATCCTTGAGGGCTAGTGGTGCATGGTTCGGAACTTGGTGGATAATGGGCCTGCCTTGCTACTCATTTTCTGTTCAAAACTGTGGACTTTTCTTCTTTCTTTTGGGGTTTGGTGGTGGTGGGNTTGGGGAGGGAAGAAAATTCATGTTGTCACTTAGAATGTCCAAGAAAAATCTTGAGAGCAAGGTAGAAGAACACTTCAATTAGTCTAGGATTCAATGCATCAAAGAAATATTAGCTAAAGTTAGAAACTAGCAAGGAATAAAGGTGGAAACAAGACAATGACCTTGGAAAATTCCATTACTACTACAGGTCATCCGTCATTCATATGCATTTTCATTGAGTACTCTCCTACTGGTAGGTGAGTCTAGAACTTTGACTCTTCATGTAAAATTTGACATGTTCTCTTTGATCTACTGTCAAGTGCCAAACTTTCTCCATAAGGATGTTGATTTAGCAAGTTGGACAGTCAATATATTGATAACTGTAGGAGAATGTTAAGTGCATGTTGAATCTGTGTCTATACTAGTATGTTGCTGTTACAGAGTATCTATGTTTCACCCAGACGCTTGGGAGTTTCGTATTAGATAAATTACTGATGTGGATCAAAGTCATCAAAAGATTTGAAATTCATTCACTTTAAGAAAAAGAAATTTATTTACTCATAGATAAAGAGACAAAACCATGTCAAAGCTTTTACTCTTGTATTTGTGAAGCCTGTTTTTAAAATGCTTTTCATGACTCATGAGCCGAGACAGCCTCTCTACCTCACACAAGGTAGGGGTAAGGTCTGTATACATTCCACCCACCCTAGACCCCACTTGTGGGATCACACCGGGTATGTTGTTGTTGTTGTTGTCATAAATTGCAAATAGGGTGGAGGTGGTAACTATAGAAGCATAACTAAGTTTTTAAAGTCTCTCCAACAGAATCTTCTGCAGCAGGTTCCAGCTCTTGCATAGCTTCCCACACATCATTGGGCAAAGCAGATTATTCCTCAGAACGAGTCTTCGATTCACTGCACTTGAAACTTTCACCTGTCACCCAAGATGCAAAATCTCTGAATCTTCATAGTAACTAGCAACGTTCTACTATCTTCAAGTTCTGACATGCTTTCCTCCAGCTTACCTTTTACCATAGCAAATAGCACATAGTGAAGGCACAGTGGCAGTTGCTCTTATAAACCAGCCAATACAACACATGCCCATGTCATCATATACAATTTTACCTTTCCAATATTGGACAGTCATACCAATTACATGTGTATGCCTTACAATTTGATGTCAATGTTGATTTCTAACTCATAATACTGATTGTACTTTAGAGATCTCATATATGTACAAGTATGACTCGAAAACTTGTGTTTGTGCATGAAATAAAGGAGTCTGCAAATACTTCAAGGTGTTCTAAACTCAGACTGAAGCACTGAATGGATTTGACTACAAGCTTCAATTGCATCTGTATTGCTTCTAATAAAGGATGCCATCCAGTTGAATCAACCTTCACAGATACTTGTGAAAGACACTTTGACAATTATAGTTAAATGTAATAATCTGAAATTTTATGCAATATGAAGAGACTACAGTTACAATCTCATATTTCAATAGCAAAAAGAGGATGTGTCCTTTTGGTGGGATAATTGGAACAACAAAGGTGCCTTAGCTAGCAGATATAAAAAGATTCTTGTCTCCGGTTTCATCGTGCATAAATGATTTGCTCCCTCCTAATCTAGCTACCTACATCCAAACCATCAACATTTCCACTGAGAATGAAGATCACCCTATCTCGACAGCTGATCCATCAAGTTCTTTTTCTACCAAACCTGCCTGGAATGCTCTGAGTACTCATAGAATCACTGCTCTTACTCACACCAAGATCTGTCATAGCAAGATGACCTTTAAGATCTCATTTCATGTCTTGAGACTTCTCAAGGATAAGCTGGCCACTGATGTTGATCTCACCAGGTTTAAGGTCCATGAACCTTCTAGATTCTGTTGTTGTAATAATGGTTCTATTGAAATCAATGATCACCTTTTTAATGAGGTAGAAATGTCCAAGAGAGTGCGGAGATTCCTTGTAAAAAACTCCCTAAATATTAGAGCTAAATTCATGACCTGGTGGCTCATCAAGCCTCAAAATCAAGTACATGAAATCATTCTTCAATATCTCCCTAGTTTTATTACTTGGGAAATCTGGAAATTCAGGTGCTCTTGTAAATATGATGGCATCAGGTTTACTACTAACAGAGTGATAGATCAAATCATCATGCTGATGCAGAGGACTCTTGCAGCTCAATTTACCACCCTAAACTTTTTCCCAATATCTTTCGTGTTGTGGAAAGAATCAAATCTCAATTAGCTGTCATTCCAGTGAGTTGGAAATGTCCTGATATTGGGAAATATAAACTTAGTGTTGATGGTTATTGCAAAGGGAATCCAACAAGTGTTGGGGAAGGAGGAATTTTGAGAGACCAAAATGGGCATATGATCATGGCTTTCACATCTTACCTTGGGGAATGCTCTAACAACTACACAGAGATTCAAGCCATAAAGATTGAATTGAAGTGGTGCTTGGATAATGGTTTCAGAAATCTGATTCTCTGCTACTATTCATATGATCAATGGCAACATATCTACCTCGTGGATTTTAAAAGACGAGATCAAGAGTATTCAAGCCATGAAAGCAGAGGGTCATATTCAATTTAGTCATATCTTCAAAGAAGGGAAAATAACTGCTGATCTCATAGCCAATCTTGCGGAGTTTAAAAAGTCCAATTCTTTCTTCACAACAGCTATCAACTTGCCTATGCAAATTACATCCACTTCGAAGAATGAAGAAAAAGGAGGGCAAATTGTAGAATAAGAACGAGGAAAAACACTTTTCATCTTTGAGCCTGACTCAGGAGTTATATCTCCATCTTGTATATTGCTTAGGTCAAATTGTATTTGAACTTATTTGTATGTAGAGGGTAGGCTCCAGCCCTCTTCTTGAACTCCTTTTGACTTATCAAATCTTAGTATACTTCTTGTGTCCTGCTGACTTTGTCATCACTCTGGCATAGCATAAAGGTGCCATTTAACTTGGCCTTAGCTAGCATATGTCAACTTTGGATGTGCACAAGTAGACACTTAAACTTGTATAAAGTTGAACAAGTAGACATACATCCTACGTGACATAATACATGTAGGACACCATGTAGGACTGCAAATTGTCATGTAGGATGTCACGTAGGACGTATATATGTCTGTTTGTTCAATTATATACAAGTTTAAGTGTTTATTTGTGCACACCAAAGTTGGAGGGCATAGATGTTAGTTGAAGTCAAGTTAAAGGGCACTTTTATGTATTATGTGGACTGTAAGTGGTTATTTCATATAAATCATCATCCCGATGGTCTGTTGACATGTATAAATTTTCTCAATCATATGACCTAGAAGACGAACCAAAATTGTTACTTTGAGTCATTTGTTGGTCAATATCATTCACAACTATATTTTCATGCTCATAGACCATAAATATTTCATCGATCCTTTGGTATTCTCACAAATAATTAAGTAACACGGTACACTTGTGTGTCAATAGCATAATGGTTCATGCCTTGTTTCATTTGTGTGCAATTACACATTTTCAGCGCATTAATTCCGTGCTAAAATCAAACATATTGGAAGTAGTGATTATCAAACATACATCACCAATTTTGTCCTTTTTTTTATATTAAATTGCTTTAAACATTTTCATATGTTGCCGAAAGAGAAGTTTTTTTTATTATGAAAAAACAAAAAAATATTACTCCCTCCGTTCTTATTTATATTCACCAAATCAATTCCTACTTTAACACTTATAAGAAATTTTATGTTGGTGAGAATAATAAATTTTAAAAAGTAATGATGTGATTATAAATTTTATGTCACGATCCAAAAATGGATGTGATGGCACATGTCCTTTCCCACCAAGACAAGTTAGCCTCAACCTAACAAACGCGAAAGTAACACGGAAAATAGTAAAAACAAGAATAAGATAAAGTGAAAAACATAGTCTNTTTTTTATTATGAAAAAACAAAAAAATATTACTCCCTCCGTTCTTATTTATATTCACCAAATCAATTCCTACTTTAACACTTACAAGAAATTTTATGTTGGTGAGAATAATAAATTTTAAAAAGTAATGATGTGATTATAAATTTTATATCACGACCCAAAAATGGATGTGATGGCACATGTCCTTTCCCACCAAGACAAGTCAGCCTCAACCCAACAAACGCGAAAGTAAAACGGAAAATAGTAAAAACAAGAACAAGATAAAGCGAAAAACATAGTCTTCTACCCCAAATCTGGTTGTCATGTGTACAAGCCATTAAATACATAAGTGCGGAATTAAGAAATAAATACAAGTCTCAATCTTTGTTTCTTAAGTAGAACAAAGTGTAAGAAAAGGAAAAAAGGGCCCACCGAATGACAAACTGCTACCTCCTCAAATCCTGACGAGCCTCGAGAACAGTAGAAGGAGAGAGAGATCACACGGTTGGGCTCGGAACCTACACAAGTGTAGAAGCAAGGAAGAGTATCAACAACACGGTATCCAATAAGCAACCTATTAAACAAAGCAACTAGATAGAAATTGAATACCCTTTACACTCCAACCGAACCTCCTCAAACTACAACCTGCACAGAAATCATCCCAACCTAGCAATTCTACAATACACGGCTCACAGACCCAATATTCACAGTTCAATCTTCATAAATCAACAATCAAAAAATCAAATAAGTCAATCTCAATGACAAGTAGTTCAGTTATACATAACAAGCACATCAATTACAATTCACAAGTAATCACGCATAAACATCAAGTGTATCAAGTCACAATGATCATCACAAGCCGAAACCATTTTCCATCGACTTATAAAACTAACCGGCAAAATCATCGGCATCATAACACTCGCCGGCAAAGACTTCGGCATAATAACACTCACCGGCAAAGACCTTAGCATAATAACACTTGCCGGCAAAAAGCTTAGTATAATAACACTTGCCGGCAAAGACCTCATCATAATAACACTCGTTGGCAAAGACCTCGGCATAATAACACTCATCTCATGTCTCATCACGATGTCCATAATCAATGCATACATGCTATATCATACCACATGGAAGAGACAACAAATCATACAATTCAAGTCCACATTCATGTTATCAAGTACTTCATCAATTCATCAACAAGGGTTACAACAAGGCAATTCACATCATCATGTTCAACACATAGCCTTTTTTCATTTCAACCCCTTTTTACTCATTTAGATATTGTAATTGGACAATTTAAACCCTTCACCTCATTCCCATTACTCCTAACACAAAAGAAGCATACAAATTCAAACTAGAATACAAGGTTTAGGAAGCCATTTGTCTTAACTATCAATCAACACCCACTTCAATAGTTGAGTCTTCCCCTTCTGAATCACTTCAGAAGCTACACAATCTATAAATAAGCAAGTATTTACAATTACTTTCCTGAAACAACGATGCCCACAACCATTCCCTTGAAAGGTGGGTCAATCAACACAAAATTCAATTCTAAAAATAAGGTTTGAATCCGAAATTAACACTTGAAAACATTGCTCAAGACTTTAGGAACTCATTAGGGAAAATCATTTTGAAAAAAGACTTGAAATCGATTCACAAACTTCATTTTAGTAAATTTTTGGGCTCTTAAAGAAAATTTCCAAATTTCTCATTTCAAAAGCTTGATTTGAACACATAATCCATAAATAATAATGGGTAATTGAAGATTTAGAATTAAGAATCGTTACCCAAAAGATTTTACTCGAAAACCTAATCCAAATCGCCTCTCCAAATAATAACTTTTTTCTCATTGTCTTTTCTCCCTCAGAATCTAGACTAGTTAATCTAATAATACTCTTTTAGATTAGTTTAAGCCAAGTAAGAATTCTAAGCAAACTACATATGATTAATTTAGAGTCCAAGTTATTTTTTAATACTCTTTTTGTTATTTTTATTTAAATATTAATAATATGTGAAAATACTTAATAATATTTCTAAAAATAAACTGACATTGTAATTTTATTGTCCACTGTTAGTGGATACTAGTTAATCTCTTATTTATAAGGAAAAATTACATAAATACATGACTTAAATTATCATAATCTCTTAAATTCTTTACTATTTTAAAAAATTACAAAAATTGTCTCTCAGATACATCTCTATCCCCTCTCAGATACATCCATCTCCTCTCAGATACATCTATCGCCTCTCGAATACATCCATATCCCCTCTCAAATACATCCCTCCCATTAAGTAATGTATCATTTGCAATGTATTGGACAACCAAAGAATGTATATGAGGATAATCAAATATCTGAGATTTTTGTAATTGAGAAAACTTCAGGAATAAGATATGATTAGTCCCCAAATGTATGAGATTTCTGTTATACATTAATTGGACTGTATTCATCTAATAAATTAGTATTTTTATGAGTATTTATAATTTTGTATTAGTTTACATTCATCCCTATTCACCTAACAAATTTGTATACATTTTTCCATTATTATCTGGTTTTTATTCACCTATGAGATTAAGAAAATCTCCATACCTTAAAATTTTATATACATTTATTTTTGTTATATATTAGTATAATAGGTCATATATAATACGTGGAATGATCCGAAACACCCTTGTACTTGACTTCGTTTGTAAGTTGGACCCTTATACTTACGTCTTTGCCGACTGAATCCTTAAAATTCACCAAACCATAATATTTTAAACACCTCTAACCATTGACCGAACACATGCGACATTAATATTACTGACTTGAAATGATGCATGATTCCACACATTTTAAAGCAAGTAAGTAAAATATTTTATATGAAAAAACATTAATTTTTTGAAAAAAAAAATAAAAGAAGAAAAACACCCAAAAAGGGGAAGAAGATGAAGTCATCTTCATGCAAGCCAGCCCGCCAGTGCCGCCACCCCCCGTCCCCAACTCACTCAACTCAAACCAAATTTGTTTCTTCCCATTCCACTCGTTTCCTTCTTCTTTAGACCCACTCATCATTCCCCCTCTTTTCTTAATGCCCTTCACACTACCCCACCTCCAAATACTTTTTCAAAATTAATTTCGTTTGCTACAAATCAGCACCACAATCCTTTCCGTTTTGCTACATTTTCACTGAGATTTCGTGTGTATTTTTTTTTTATGATAATGGGTATTGAAAAATGAAAAAGTTCATTGATAGACTTGATGAAGCTTCAAGAATCACAAATGAGTTTTGTGAATTTATGAAATAAATTCAAAATTGTAATGTAGATTTGTTGGGTTTGTATTTATGAACCAATAGTGTGAAATTCAAGTCAAATAGGTAAGAATTTCATCAATTTAACATGAATTTTGTACTGAAAATGAAGAAAATAATGTTAAAAAATTTCAGAATATGCAAATTATGTCTTTTATAGGATGAGAAAGGGGTTTAAAATATTGTGTTTCCATTTAAAGGTTCAGTTGACAAAGTCTTAAGTATAAGGGTCCAACTTACAGATAGAACCAAGTACAAGGGTCTCCTAGGTCATTCTGCCTACATAACAATATGTAGAATGAGTTCTACACAAATTGTTAGAGCTATCAATATGGGCTAGCTCACTTCATCCAAACTAACACATACATGTTTTAAAATTTGACGGGTCAAATCGGGCTGACCCATATTTTGTGGGCCAGAAAACGGGCAAACCCACAAATACGTGGGCTAAGGGTTGTGCTGGGCCAACCCACTTTTTTTAAAAGTATAAACTACATATTTAGACATACTTAAGTATTATATATAAATATTTTACCTATAGTTTAAAAATATTACTCATAATACCACTTTTTAATAATTATACCATATATTTAAACAATTAAATCAGATACACAAATCCCTTAAATATGGTATTGAATAATTATCTTAAAATTTAAATTCCTTACGTAAAGGTGCTTTAACAATTCAACCTCCTTCAGCCTCCTTCACCAACAATATCTCTCCCCCCACCCCCACCCCTTACCGGATTCCACCCTCAATTAGAAAAAGAACTTCGGGAATGGCAAATTAAAACTTTGCTGCTTCATATAACCGCATTATGAATGTAATGTTGTGCACTATATGCTTGCTTAGAGTGTGATTATAGCTTTGGTATAACATTTTAGAAGGCAAAGAGGCAACCACCCTTCTAAACAAGAATTTTCTATACTTCTTCTTTGTTCTCTACTTTTTAGGCATTTCTTCTTCTCTGCAATTCTTCCAATTACTTGTTTCAGTTCAATTTACATTAAATACTTCCTCCTTACTCCGACGAGTCGTCAGACGCCGATGAAACCATGCGCAAGTTTTTACATTATTTGTTTTTTTTGTTTCTCAACTATTTTAATGGTAGCTTGTTCACAAAATCAGATGATTCTTGTTAAAGGTTAATTCAAATTAATAAATCGTGTATCACGCCTTTAAAAATTGATGGATACATATATCTCGTCATTAATGATTCAAGTTGATGAAGAAGATGAAGAGGTTAATCCAAATTAATAAATCATGTATCTCGGCTTGGATACATGTATCTCGTCATTAATGATTCAAGTTGTTGAAGAAGATGAAAATGTTAATTCAAATTAATAAATCGTGTATCTCAACTTTAAAAACTGTTGGATACATGTATCTCGCCATTAATGATTCAAGCCGATGAAGAAGATGAAGAGTTTAATAGCAAAATTAATTAGCTTTATGATTTCGTTATTTTAGGATCATTTGTTAGAGATGATACTCAAGATCATATAAATTTGTTGAGTTGTTAATTAGTTAGCAATTAATCTTTTAATTAATGAAATAAGTTACAACCCCTTTAATTCAAATTAATAAATCGTGTAATGGTTGGATACATGTATCTCGCCATCAATGATACATGTATCTCGAGGCCAAAATATGGTATAAAAAGTAATATTACAAACTATTGAGAATCCTAGTAATTGGGATCTAAAGTAGTGAGATTTATGTATCATAAATAAAATAGGACAAATTATAGAAATCACATACTTTAAAGGCAAATTACAATTTATCCCTTAAAAGTTTATAATTACAGAAATCCCTCAAATGGATATAATAATATAAGCGTTGATACATTAATCTGATGCGCGAGATACATTAATCGTTAAGTAAGATACATTACATTTTATACATGATACACTAATCTGATGTACATTTTATACATGATACACTAATTTGATACGCGAGATACAATAATATAAGTGCTGATACATTAATCTGATGCACGAGATATACTAATTTGATGCGCGAAAATGAGGAATTTTGGAAATTTGTAAAACTTATAGGGGATAATGGTAATAAGTAAACTAAAAGGTGGGATTTCTGTAATTTTTCCAATAAAATAACCTAATTGTTTTAAATCAAATTACAATTTAAAATATTTATCATAAATATCGACAAGACAATATTTTATGGTTAGTGTTACTAAATTAATCAAATCCACAAATAAAATAATCTTTATAATATTTATTAAGTTTGATTTCAAGTGAAAGTATAAAAGCTAAATAGAAATATTAACCTAATTATTTTCTAGTGATCATAATAAAACACAAAAAATATGACAATATTCCATAGGCTACGGCCTACGTAGTGATTCCCTAGAAATTTTAGGGAATTTTTATTTTATAGAGTACATATTTTATAAACATAATTTGTATTTAAATTTTAATATTTAAAATTTTAAATAGATTTTGAGTTTGGACTCTTGTTATTCTTAATACTCTATTTTATATTTATTTTTAATTAATTTTTATTTAGCCCACAGACCGGCTTTATTCATATTTCTCAAGCCCCACAATTCAACAAACTTATTCAGGCTGGGCAAACAAACCTTTTTCGTAAATGAGCTCCAAAAATCTTAGCACAACCCTATCCAATGACCAGACCAGCCTAACCGGTCGAGCCCAAATTAACGACTCTATAAATTATGATATATTGTAGAGTAAATTTTAGGAATATCAAACATAATAATCATATTAATGCTCTATAGCTATAATTTTGATAATTGTGCTCCATAGCTATAGTTTGGTTTGCTATGGAATCCCTGATTTGTACAATTCGCGAATTAAGTTGTATATTTTTTCGTATCAATTTGTATATACGAACGAACAAGCTTGTATAATTCAATTTGTGGGCAGATCGAACAATGAAATTGTATTATATTTGTTAAATAGTTTATACGTTCAGGTGTAATTATATGAATTGATTAGTTCTATATCGATTCCTTTTTATTATGAACAATTGGATTATTCGTATATGGAACATTTTAGTTTTCTGTAGTTTTGTATGCATATATATTACAGGTTCGTTTGCATCTCTGAAAATTGTGTTTGTATATTTACGTGAATTTGTATATATATATATATATGTTTTCTTTGTTATACTTTGTCATTTTTATTATTAACAATTGGATGATTCACATATGGAACATTTTAGTTTTTTCTAAATTTGTATATATATACATTACATGTTCGTTTGTAATTCTGAAGACGTTTTAGTTTTTCCAAATTACACCAGTCTTCGTATCATAGTGAGGATATTAAGCCAATGTTGGTTTACTTTAGAAAAATTGCATAACACCATGAGGTGTCGACAGAAAACCATCTCGATTATGTTGTTTCGACAAATTGTTGTTTATTGTCCGGACTCACCTAATAAATTGTATAGATTTATTTATATAGATTAACTGGTATCCATTAATAGTGGACAGTAAAATTACACAGTCAATTTATTTTTAGAAATGTTACTAAGTATTTTCGCAGATTATTAATGTTTAAATGAAAATAACTAAAAGAGTATTATAAGGTAACTTGAACTCTAAATTTCTTAGCTATGAGGTTTGTTTAGGATTCTTACTTGGCTTAAATTAATCTAAAAGAGTATTATTTAAATACATACCACACATTTGTATTATTATACATTGGACTGTATTCATCTAATAAATTAGTATTTGTACAAGTATCTTTATAATTTTGCATTAGTTTATATTCACCCCTTAGTTGGCTAATTAATGCCAATTAATTGAGGTCTTCTTTTTTGGCTAATTGATCAAAATTAGAAAGACTACAAAATCATACAAATAAGTAAGCAATCAAACGAAAAAATCGCTAATCAGGAGGAGAAATAAGAAAAAATAGGATTCTTATAAATTATAATAATTGTAGAAATTTCCATTAACATTAGGGTTGTGATCCTTCATCATACAAGCAAGGCTGACTTATTGCCTAAATGTCTCATTCAAAAAATACTCTGTTTGATTGGTTATAATCAAGCATCCAAGATAAGTATTCTCTCCAAAACATGGTCGCAAGCGTGGTTGACTCTTCCCTACTTGGAATTCATTGTAAGTTGTTGGGAAGGCTGGGAAGGTCATACAAAGAAAGTGGACACAATCATGGAGAGGTATGGGAAGGGTAAAATTCCTATAGAAAAGTTTGAATTAATAGAGTTTTTTGCTAATTCTTCCCAACTTTCTCCTCTGGTTGATAAGTGGCTTTTCATTGCACTTCAGAATGGTGTAAAAGAACTTGTACTTCACTTTACATCATACCCGGTGCCTATTTTTGTTGGGTTTTAAAGGTGTGAATAGGAAATGAAGGGTTGTGACTCTCCTGAAGAGTTGTAACTATGCCGAAGGGTTGTGACGTTTATGAAAGGTTGTGTCCTTTCTAAAGGGTTCTGATCGTTTGAAAGGTTATGTCTTTCCAAAAGTGTTGTGACCTTTCTGAAAGGTTGTCTTCTTTCCAAAGGGTTGTGACATTTACCCTTTGTTGGCTATAAATAGAGAGGCTTTCTCTCATTTTTCATCATCGAATTCTTCCCTTCTTTTGCATACATTTTTTACAAAACAAAATCGATCGATCGTGTCTGTGTGTGTGATTCATTGCTGTCATTTTAAGTTCATTGAAATTATCGAAGTTTGAGGTACCGCTACTTCTTTAATGGTTAATCCATTTTATCTTGGGAGAAATTAATCTGTAACCTCGGGTGCTTGTGGGGATTAAATTTCTTAAGCACACACAGTGGGTTCTGTGGACTCGGATAGTTCTTTGTGTTTTTCTTTTCATCTTTTATTATTTCTGGTTTGCTAATCTGAATACAGAAGATAACAAGCTTAAGAAATTTAAATTGATGGTATTTTCTGTGGTAAGGAAATTACTTTTATTTTCGGTATTCTTTTTGTTGAAAAGAAAAAGAAGAAAAAGAAAATTATTTTATCACATGATAAAAGAGATTTGGGATGAATTAGTACTACTTTAATATGTTCGAGTATATTTTTTGTAGTAAGTTTTCCTTGGATGGGTAAGATTATTTTTATTTTCTTCCCAAGTGCATTCAAGCATTGCACCCCTTCAGTTTTCTTTTCAATGAGAAAAGCTATTTTGTGTATAAAGGCTAAGATGAGCACTTTAATTTTTTCCCTATATTCATGGTTTTATATAACTATGAGAAGAAGTAAATGAACAAATGTTGTCTCCTAACAATATTTGAACATGCGTTTAGTTTCTTGTTGAAATTAAATGTCTTCTTAAGGAAAATAGGAATATGATGGAAACTGAGAAAAGGAAAAAAAAAATTAGCAAGAAAAGTGACTTGCATGGAATTATTGCTGACAGATAAAATATGATTCAATGAGAGTAAAAATCAGGTTCTATCTTTATTTCCCTTGATTTTTTTTTCTATCCTTTATAAGTTATGAAATTTATTTCATAAATGTTAGGATAGATAGTCATTATGTGATGATCTCAGAATATATCTTTNAACAATATTTGAACATGCGTTTAGTTTCTTGTTGAAATTAAATGTCTTCTTAAGGAAAATAGGAATATGATGGAAACTGAGAAAAGGAAAAAAAAAATTAGCAAGAAAAGTGACTTGCATGGAATTATTGCTGACAGATAAAATATGATTCAATGAGAGTAAAAATCAGGTTCTATCTTTATTTCCCTTGATTTTTTTTTCTATCCTTTATAAGTTATGAAATTTATTTCATAAATGTTAGGATAGATAGTCATTATGTGATGATCTCAGAATATATCTTTATAATATGTATTCTGTTTAGAGGAGGAATATTTTTTTTTGTAGTTTTCTACTCCATGTGAAATTTGATTGTGTTTGACTTTTGGAGATTATTTTTTTTACTCCTTTGGTTTGAAGAATATAAGAACTTCACGAACAAATCAGATTGTGCATTGGTTCGAAGAATGTAGAAACTTCACCAATTTGTTAAATACTTTGTTTTGAATTAATATTCTGACTTGAAGAGTACAAAATCTTCGTCAGGAATATTAAGGCTAAATGATTGAAAAAGATAAAATCTTCATCGTTAGCTCGAAATAGTGTTGTATTTGAGGTTTCTGGAGATTAAAACCTTTTTGGTTTACTACTCTGTCTGAATGTGAAACTGATTAGAAGAATATTAAAACTTCATCAGAATTCAAGGTTCATTTTGTTAACGATTAGACGAATATAAAAACTTCATCGTTAAACTAAAAACAAGTTGTATAAAGATTGAATCTTTATTGTTATTATTCTAAATACTAAGTGGTTTGTCTAGTTGTGACAAAACGAGAAAAAAAACACTAGTGACATAAAATTAGTGATTTTTGTGCCTGCAATGGGTGTTTATATGGATTAAATCTCAAAAAGAAGGTTTCGTGTTGCCAATGTGTAAGCATGGAAAAAATATGTGGAAATAATTTCAAATACTTGAAAAATATTTTTGAGAACATATTTAAAATGTGGGGGGTTCTTTACTTGTGATAAAGACAAAATTAGACTTACTATCTAATTTAAATTTGAAAGTACAAGAGATGAAATTTAATGACATTCTTGTATTATATTAGACCCATTAAATTCTTGGAGTATATTTGATATTGTGGACATTGAGTCTCTCTTGACTAGTATATGATATGACTAGTATAAAACCACAAAACTATATTACTCGTTCAAAAGAATTGTATTCTTTGATGAAAAAGTTTCACTTAAAATATTGTGATTTTTCATGAAAAGATATGTCTATTAAAATATTTTTTTTTTGTATAGACATGAACATTGGTGAAAAGTGATCTGTTATATTTGTGTTGTAAAACAAATATTTGGGTCATATTGTCCTTATTGGACCGATGAGACTATGATCATGGGTAATTCTATAATAAATTGAATGTTATGGAAAAGTCCTTCTGAAAAGGACATATGGCAAGGTGTTGACTCTAAAACAATGTCTGTATTTGAGAAAGTTATAAAAAGTAAAGAACAAAATATTTGTGGAAAAAGGTTACCTCACAGAAGGTCTTTCCAAACTTAGTATTTTTGTTTGTTCTTACTTGCTTGAATCAAATTGTTTGTGACATAAATGCTTGGGACATGTCAATTACAAAACCTTCCAAAAACTGATCAACTGAGAAGTTTTGCCTAACTTATAGTGCAATAAATCAAAATGTCAAGTATGTGTTGTTGAAAGGAAGTTTAATACCTTAGAATTGATTTACACTGACATTTGTGATATGAAGTCAACAACATCTCGTGATGGGAAAAAGTGTTTCATAAATTTTATTGACAATTGCACTAGATATTGTTATGTTTATTTGCTGAATGGTAAGGATGAAGCAATAGAAACATATAGGCAATATAAAAGTGAAGTTGAAAATCAGTTGGATAAAAGATTGTCATGATTAGAAGTGGTAGATGTGGAGAATATGAATCTTCTTTTGCAGAAATATATTTGGAAAATGGAATCATCCATCAAATTACTGCACATTCTCACCTCAATCTAATGAAATTGTTGATAGAAAAAAACTGAACTTTGAAGGAAATGTTGAATGTCCTATTTATAAGTTCAGGTTTACCACAAAATTTGTAGGGGGGGGGGGGGTGCTATCATTATAGCAAAAGAGAACAACAAAAAGTTTGTCTATTCAGAAAGAGAGAAACAAAAAGTTTTGTTGTTAGTCAATGGAGTAACAAATTTTTTAAAAAAACTTTTGTTTGTTAAGAAAGGGAGCAACAGAAAGTTGTGTTTGTTCAGAGTTTGTTGTATCCTAATAGAGAATTGTTTGTCATCCCTTAAATTTTATACAAGCAATAACTCTTGAAATATTGTGATCAAACAATTTCCAATACAGTCTATTTCATATGAGAAATGGAAATGAGGGAACTATTCCCAAACGGGTCAAAATAGGACCTAAGACTTTGGTTGTATGTTCATTGGATAAGCTACAAATGGTAAAGCATGTCGATTTATGGTTCATAAGTCTGAACCGTTGGATAGTCAAGTGAAGGGTCTAAACGACCTTGGAAATAACCAAAGGAGAATGTACTTAATAAAGAGATTCAGAGGCATAGTAAATGTCAATGGACAAATTACTTCTTCCGGGTTTGATTTTGTAACATTTCTTCTTGAAAATGAGTCCATATAGTCGAAAAAGATATGTCTTTTGTGGACTCATCCTTTTTGGAAAGAGGTTGTCAATAGTAAGATAGATTCAATCTTGAGCAACCATACTTGAGAGTTGGTTGATCTTCCTCCAAGAAATAAACTTTTGGGTTCAAAGTGAATCTACAAAAGGAAAAGAAAGTTGATGAAACTATTGACAAATACAAAGACAGACTTGTTGTCATAGGCTTTAGACAGTAAGAAAGCCTTGTTTGACAGATAATAGCACTAACTAGGATTGCATCAATTCAGATGTTAATTGCGCTAATTGCGAAATATGGCCTTCAAATTCGTCAAAATGGATGTGAAAACATTTTTTTAAATGGAAAATTGGAGGAAGAAATTTACTTGGAACAATCCGAGGGTTTGTGGTTCCTGGTAAAGAAAATAAAGTCTGTAAACTTGTTAAGTCACTTTGTGGACTAAAAATAAGCTCCCAAATAATGGCATGCGAAGTTTGACCAAACTATGTTGACAAATGAATTCAAGATTAATGAATGTGATAAATGTTTTTACATTAAAGACACTCCAAATCACAAGGTCATTGTTTGTTTTTATGTTGATGACATGTTGATCATCAAAAGAGACATTTCTGATGTAAATGCTACTAAGCATATGCTAGAAAGTAACTTCGATATGAAAGACATTAAAGTTACTGATGTGATTGAGAAGGTACTTGACAAGTTCAAGTATTTGGATTTCAATATTGTCAAGACTCCAATAAATATGAGTTTTGTACTTCAAAAGAATTGTCACGCCTCGAGCCTACACCCTGGGCGGGACCGGCACCCGGAGACCATTTCTGGCCCCAAGCGAACCCTTGGCCTGGCTTTCTTAACTCAGCGGAAACCTCAACAGAATAACTCAATGCAATGCAACATTTCAAAACAACTTAACTTATAAAATATGGCCATAAAGGCAACTCGAAGCTCAAAATAGAATATTTACATATATATGTAGATGAGAGACTCAAAACTAACTGACTGACGGTCTGTCTATGAAGCCTCTAAAAAATACTGAGATGGATGTTAGGACAGACCCCGCAACATCCCAATAAAAACAAAGAACACCAAAATAATCGAGTCCTCCGGAAAGCAAGGAGGCTCACCACTAATTCTGGAGTGCTCAGCTGGATCAACGACGTGCAGGATGCTGATCTGGGGTACCTGAAGCTGCATCATCAAACGATGCAGGCCAACTGGCATCAGTACATGGAATGTACGAGTATGCGAGCTGGAAAACTAAGCAACAAAGGCTAGAAGGAAAAATCTGGAAGAAACTGAATAGCTTACCTGGCTCAACTCAACTCAACTTGACTGACTTCTTTCAATATAAGGCAATTTTAAAACAAGTGCGATATAAGGAAAGACTGTTTAAAACATGCTATAAACTCTGTATGTATACAAAGATACAATAAGCCTGAAATGTATATAGAAATACAATGAACTGATGTATAAAAAAAAAAAATACAATAATCTCTGCATATGAAAATATAATAACTGCTGTGGGAGTTTCTCTAACCGACAACCATCACATAAGAGCTATAGTGATGATACAGCGATCGACCTCACGCTGCCAGAGCATCTTATACCCGGCCAAAGGTGTAAGACCTGAACTGCCTAATGGATCCACTAGTCTGATCTGAAAAGGATTCATCTAGAAAGCATGATCCTTTTCTACCCATGGTGGCTAACATGGTTCTATGGGGGCTGTGGGTTCATTGAACGCTCCCCCAATTCGGTGCTCGATACTACTCCCAAAAACGTACTGGCTCTTATGTTTTTAAAACATATTTATTCCTGCTGATATGAGATAATTACTCAAATACTAGCCCGAAGGCTCCTTTGGAAATCTCAGTTTCCAACCTTGTCTAAATGTAAAAACATTTATTTAAAACTTCTTTGGGAATACATAGTTCCCTAATAACTTTGAGAAAAGAACTCAACTTTAAACTCATGACTTAACTTGAAACTGAGACTCTTACTCGACTTGAAGCTCTATACTCTTTTACTTGACTTCTGACTATCTTTCCTTGAATCGGAAATTATGAATTCAAGGTATTCGATCACATGTTGAGGAGGGATCCTTGAACACTTAGACGTACTTAGGAGTGTCGGAAACTACTATAAAACATAGGTATAATACTTTGGAACTTGCATGAGAAAGTGAGAAAAGAAACGGGAAAACTTGGCTGAGACTTCAGGTTTCTGGTGACACAGGTGGAACCTACGGACGCCATCGACGGACCGTAGATGGACTTACGGTCCGTCCTGCAGGTCCGTAGATCGCGTCAGAAACTTCCCCAGAATTCATTTTTAAAAAAAATGACTAAGTGTTGACCTACGGTCCGGACTTACGGTCCGTAGGTCAGGTTATGGACCGTAGGTTGTGCCCGTAGATCAATGCCCAAGAACCCATCTTCTGTCCCGATTGACGGTTGACCAGTACGGACCGTCAATCGATCTACGGTCCGTAGGTCACGTCCGTAGATCGGGATCGACAGCCAAAACTTTCTGGGAATTGATGGTGATTCAACTTCAAAAGGGTCACAACTCTTAGAATCATAAATTCCCTCAATCATACAATAGGTTTCAACTTAAATACACAACCTAATCATGTCTCACAACGAACAATAACTTCAACAACACCACCAACAACATCAACAACAACTAACAATTTCAACACTTCAACAACAATTCCAATCTTTTCTCAAATCATAGAATAAACTTAGTGTGTGGGAGGGAAAGGATCAACCCACACGAAAACTCACATACCTTGATAGGGATCACCCCTGACGAAAATCCACAATGATCTTGTTGATCTCCTCTTTCTTCTCTTCTTCTCCTTCTTCTCTTCTTCAATCTCAAGAACCCTAACTCTTTTTCTTTCAAAATGGGGCAAAATGGTCCAAAGATCAGCCTAATACAACATTATGAGCTCAAAAGAAATAATTTGTGAAAGGACCAAAATGCCCTTAAATTTCCGGATGGATTTCCCTTCCAACTGCCCAACTTCTACAGGGCATAACTCTCTCATACGAACTCGGAATTGAGCAAACTCAGTGGTGTTGGAAAGATTGTTCCAAGGGCTTCGCAACCATAACTGGAACTACTCCTAAATCATCCTGACCTAGGAGTTACGACTACTCAAAGTTGGCCAAAACTCACTGATTTCCACACTTAGCCAAATTTCCAGATTCGTCATTTTTCCAAAAATGACTATTTCCAAATTTCAAGCTCCTTCTAAGCCACTTAAATTGTCGGATGTTACAAGAATGAAGGCAAAAATGACTCACAATTGTATTATGCTAGAGTATTGAGAAGTATGATATATATCATAAAGTAAACGCGATCAAATATAGCATGTGCTATTAGTAAATTGAGTCGGTTCACGAGTAATCTCAATTAAACTTATTGGATGACAATGAAAAGAGTTTTGGAGTATTTAAAACATACTTAAAAACTATTTGCTTTGCATTATAACTAATATTCAACAGTATTGGAAGAATATAGTGATGCAAATTGAATCACCAGGTTAAATGAAGTAAAATCCACGAGTGGATTTGTATTTACTCCTGGTGGAGGAGCAGTCTCTTGGAAATCTTCCAAACAAAAATGTATTGCTTGCTCTACTATGAAATTTGAGTTTATCACTCTAGATAAGGCCAGTGAAGAAGTTGAATGACTCCAAAATTTCTTGACAGATTTTTGACCCAAACCTTTTAGCTCCAGTATGCATACACTGTGAGAATTAATTTGCAATAGGTAGGGCATGGAGCATGATGTATAACGGAAAGTCTCGTCATTTATGACGTAGACATAATATCGTTAGAGAACTACTCTCTAGTGAAATTATCATAATTGACTATGTAAAGTCAAAGGTTAATGTGTCAGATCCACTTATAAAAGGCCTAACTACAGAGGGAGTTGATAGATTATCAAAGGGAATGGGACTATGGCCGAGAACAAGTCATTGTGGTGGTAACTCTACCTAGAAGACTGGAGATCCCAAGATATAGGTTCAAGGAGATCAAACAAAGTCATTGATGACGGTTCAACATTGTCAAAATATTTTTTATGGTCCATTCTCATGATAAGACAATGTTCAGTAACAAGGATAAATGCATCAGGACTTTTTAATGGTTTCTAAGTTTGATATAGGGTATATCAAATGGTGTATCTACGGGATAACACATTTAGAAATCACCTATGTAAGTGTGAAATGTAAGCCGCTTCAAGGAGAATCCGGTAAAGCCAGTTCTCTACGCATTTATAAACCAAGACGTGTTCAAGGCTGAAACGAACAAAACAATGAGAACCAAAAACAGTTCAAGGGTTGATTGTGTGACTTATGTTGTCTAGGTATACACCAAAGCTCGACGGTTCAAAGATATTAAATCTACCGATTGACCGAGTATATCCGATATATGTTCACTATGGAAAGTTCAAAGGGAAATCCACTTATCCAGAGGCAATCAATTCTTAATTACGAATCACACAATTTTTCATGCATATGTTTTAATAATAGCCATTTCCTATTCATGTGGGGGATTGTTGGGTTTTAAAGGTGGGTTTTAAAGGTATGAACAGGAAATGAAGGGTTGTGACTCTCCTGAAGAGTTGTAACTATGTCGAAGGGTTGTGACCTTTATGAAAGGTTGTGTCCTTTCTAAAGGGATCTGACCGTTTGAAAGGTTATGTCTTTTCCAAAGGGTTGTGACCTTTCTGAAAGGTTGTCTTCTTTCCAAAGGGTTGTGACATTTACCCTTTGTTGGCTATAAATAGAGAGGCTTTCTCTCATTTTTCATCATCGAATTCTTCCCTTCTTTTGCATACATTTCTTACAAAACAAAATCGATCGATTGTGTCTGTGTGTGTGATTCGTTGATGTCATTTTGAGCTCATTGAAATTATCAAAGTTTGAGGTACCGCTACTTCTTTAATGGTTAATCCGTTTTATCTTGGGAGGAATTAATCTGCAACCTCGGGTGCTTGAGGGGATTAAATTTCTTAAGGACACACAGTGGGTTCTGTGGACTTGGATAGTTCTTTGTGTTTTTCTTTTCATCTTTTATTATTTCTGATTTGCTAATCTGAATACAGGAGATAACAATTTTAACAATCTTGGCAGCAAAATCATTAAGAGAATTGGTTCTGCACAATTGTACTCTTATGCCTGTTTCATTATCTAGTGGGGTTGTGAATTGCAATTCTTTGAGAAAGATTTCTCTATCTAATGTAACATTAGACGAAACATGCTTCAGACTCTACTTAATAGTTGTCTCTTGATTGTCTCTTTCATCGTTGAGAATTGTTCGGGGATGAAAGTTCTAAAGATCAAGTCGGATTCCCTGAAGGTCTTGAAGATTATACAATATTACAAAATATGTGACATTGATGCTCCAAATTTAGTATCCCTTGACTATACAGGGAGTGAAATTCCTGAACTTAACATTGCAAGAGAGTCAAGCCAATTGAAGAACTCAAAAATCTTCCTTAATGGTGTCCTCTCCAGTTTAAATACGACATGGTTTTGTAAGTTGAGGAAGTTTCTATCAAATCTGTCCTCTTGATCTGAAGTTAGCCTTTGTTTATTCAAATGCGATGAGATCAACATGACAGATTTGCAAATGGACCACATAGGTTCTACTGGATGGGTGGACGTTTTAAATCTCAATATGCTACTGATGAATCAAATTATAGAGTGCCCAACTTTTCTGGATGCGTTGCTATGGAGTTGTCATCCTAGGAGACTCAACTTAATCTCATTTGATATTGAAATAGTTACACGTTTAATTGAAATAGTTACACGTTTAACTAAATCTTCCACATGTGTCCAGTGATCTTCAAATAGCTGATGCATTTACAAAATCCATGGCACGGCAACGCCATCAGTTTCTAGTAGGCAAATTGATGCTTCTTGATCCACCAACATCAATTTGAGGGGGGATGTTAGCATGATGGACAACTAAATGATTGTATATATTAATGTAATTATATAGTGATATAAATTAGCATGATCATATACATTTGTTGTAGAATCAAAGGAATAAATATTGTGATAGAATAGCCGATTTGGAGGGATAGCAAGGCGGATTTAGAGGGATTGAATAACAGTTTTGTAGAGATAGAATAAATGATCTTTAGGGATAGGAATGACGGATCTTTAGGGATGTGTAATCTTTATTTTCTCTATATAATTGAAAGACTCACTTTGAGAGGCATTCAACAGAAAATTGACAAGCGACACTTTATGTGCTACTCACTCGGGGATCCAATTTTAATTGTCATGTTGCGCTTTTCAAAAGTTAATTTGACTAATTTTCAAAGTTAAATTAGGTTACATTAATTAAATATTTTAAACAAAAAAATTAGATATTCAAAAGGGTAAATCACATAAATATCCAATATTAAAAAAATATTTACCATCTATGGCAATATAAATTTTCTAACTAAATATGACCTTTTTTTTTACTTTAAAAATTGTACTGTCTATCTTTCTTCGCTTCTTTCTCTGCCTTTTTTTCTCTTATGCTTCTTCTTTTTACTTTTCTTCTTCTTCGTCTCTTCGCACATTCTTTCTCTTCCTCCTCTCTTTTTTATTTAATTATTTTTCTTCTTTTAGAAATTTTCATTTAAATAACTATTCTTAAATGAATAGTTATATTAGATATATTTCATAATTGTATTAAAATCATGAACAATACATGTTCAATACATATTTCAAATTTCACTCATTTTTTAGTGATATCAACCAAAATAATATAAGTAACACACTTGTAATACATTTTAATATAGGCACAATACATTTGTAATACATATTGCAAACATCGCTCTTTTTCTTAGTGATACAAATCAAAATATAGATATAATACATGATTTATCCATGAATAATACATATTGCACATTTCACTCCTTTCTTAGTGATACCAACAAGAATAATTTAGGTAACACACTAATAATACATTTATAAGATATGCGCAATACATTTTTAATACATATTGCAACCATCCCTCATTTTCTTAGCGATAAATCAAAATAATTTATAAGACACATATAATACATGCTTTATTCATGAATAATACAAGTTTAATTCAGTCTATAGGTTATTGTCTTGTCGTTCATTAGTTACGTTTTTCATTTATTCTTAATTTTTCTCTTCTAATTCAACTTTAGTATTGTGTAATACACTTTTAATGAAAATTTAATTCATTTTGTAGTTTATTATTTGTTACTATTAGATTACTTGTTTAATTTATTATTGATATAAGTTTAATTCACTCTATAGATCATTGGTTGGTCTTTCATTAGTTACATTTTTTATTCATGTTTAAATCTCTCTTCTAATTCAACTTTAATATTTGTGTAATACACTTTTAATATAAGTTTATTCATTTTGTAGTTTATTGGTTGATTTGTTACGATTGAATTACTTGTTTATTTCATTATTAATACAAGTGCTATTCAGTTTACTGATTACATAATGTTCTTTAATTTGTTATATTTTGCATTCATGTTTAATTCGCTTCTAATTCAACTTTAATATGTTTGTAATACATTTTTAATTCAACTTTAACTCATTTGACAATTTATTATGTTTCTTCATTTGTTACTATTAGATTACTTGTCTAGTTAATTCTTGATACAAGTTTTATTCAGTCTTCTAATCATCGATTGTTCATTCGTATGCTACATTTTGCATTCATGTTTATTTCTCTTCTAATTCAATTTTAATATGTGTNTGTGATTCATTGCTGTCATTTTGAGTTTATTGAAATTATCGAAGTTTGAGGTACCGCTACTTCTTTAATGGTTAATCCGTTTTATCTTGGGAGGAATTAATCTGCAACCTCGGGTGCTTGAGGGAATTAAATTTCTTAAGGACACACAGTGGGTTCTGTGGACTCGGATAGTTTTTTGTATTTTTCTTTTCATATTTTATTATTTCTGGTTTGCTAATCTGAATACAGGAGATAACAATTTTAACAATCTTGGCAGCAAAATCATTAAGAGAATTGGTTCTGCACAATTGAACTCTTATGCCTGTTTCATTATCTAGTGGGGTTGTGAATTGCAATTCTTTGAGAAAGATTTCTCTATCTAATGTAAGATTAGACGAAAACATGCTTCAGACTCTACTTAATAGCTGATGCGTTTACAAAATCCATGGCACGGCAACGGCATCAGTTTCTAGTAGGCAAATTGATGCTTCTTGATCCACCAACATCAATTTGAAGGGGGATGTTAGCATGATGGACAACTAAATGATTGTATATATTAATGTAATTATATAGTGATATAAATTAGCATGATCATATACATTTGTTGTAGAATCAAAGGAATAAATATTGCGATAGAATAGCTGATTTGGAGGGATAGGAAGGCGGATTTAGAGGGATTGAATAGCAGATTTGTAGAGATAGAATAGATGATCTTTAGGGATAGGAATAGCGGATCTTTAGGGATGTGTAATCTTTATTTTCTCTATATAATGGAAAGACTCTCTCACTTTGAGAAGCATTCAGCAGAAAATTGACAAGTGACACTTTATGTGCTACTCACCCGGTGATCCAATTTTAATTGTCATGTTGTGCTTTTCGAAAGTCAATTTGACTAATTTTCAAAGTTATAAGTAATTATTTTTTAAAGGGAATCCACCCAAGTAATTAATCCTATTCAAAAACTATACGAAAAGTACTATAAATTGCAATTTTTTGCCAATCAATATGATGAAAAAATACATTGTAAAATCTTAGTCAAAGATCTTATAGTTTGACTCTAAAAAGGAAACTATGACAATTAAAAGTGAACGGAGGGAGTATTAACCTTCTTAAAGTGGAAATAAAAACCTCTTACCCATTTTTTCACTAAATTTTTAAAGGTTTATTTGTTAAAATCTTTTTAAATTAAATTTTCTTAATTTCTTAAAAAAATTAAGTTGCGACTCTTTTCATAAATTAAATTTTCATAATTTCTTTTAAAAAAATAAGTTGTGATAAGTATCCACCCAGTGTCTGATATCCACATTGGGGTCCGACTAAATTTGAATTCGCACAGAAAAGTTCCACATTGTTGGTAAACCGTTTTCTAACAAAGGCGACTTGAATCCGAGACATCTAGTTAAGGATGAAGGAGTACTTACCACTCCACCACAATTCTCGTTAGTAAAATTGAATTGTCATCATTAAGTTGAATATCTAATACTTTTAACAATAAATCATTTCAACCAACAAGGTAGTCATCGTGCTATTTATGATTTAGCTAAGCAGTTTGCATCATTACAAAGGTAATTTTTTATTAGATTAACTAGTCTAAATTTTAAAAAGAAAAAGATAATGAGAAAAAAAAGTTATCATTTTTTTTTGTGTTGGTGATTGTCTGAAATTGCTTCAATGGTGTTGAAGAAGAGGGTGATAAATAATGACAATGAAGAGACAAGTGGTTAAAGAAGTCCTTATTTTTGATAAACCAAGTAAGAATCCTAAACAAACTTCATATAATTAATTTAGATTTCAAGTTACCTTATAATACTCTTTTTGTTATTTTTATTTAAATATTAATAATATGTGAAAAATACTTTATAATATTTCTAAAAATAATAGGACAATATAATTTTATTGTCCACTATCAGTGGATACTAGCTAATCTCTTATTATTTATATTGGTATTTATTAGTACATATTCACCTATTGAATTGATAAACATTTGTGTTAGTATACATTGAACTATATTCATATAATAAATTAGTGTTTGTATGAGTATCTTTATAATTTTGCATTAGTTTACATTCATCCCTATTCACCTAACAAATTTGTATACACTTCTTTTTTCATTATTATCCGGTCGATTGTATTCACCTATGAGGTTAAGGAAATCCCCATGCCTTAAAAGTTATGAAGAGTGCAATAATACATTCCGGCATATATTGTGAAGTATATGTAGATAATAAAATTCGCGTTGAGAAAACAATAATTAAGAATGGAAAAATATCGCAACAATCATTTTATTGATTTAAAGTGTGGGTGTTACAATCTCTATGATTCATCTGAATTCTCCTTTTCGGATATAATTCAAGGGCTCTTGAGCTTGATCTTGAATTTGTCTTGAACTTGAATTTTATCTTGATCTTGATCTTGAACTGGAACTTTATTTTGATCTTGACTTCTAGTTGAATTCAAGGGCTTCGAGCTTGATCTTGAATCCGGCGGTCTTGATCTTGATCGTTCTTGAACTTGAACTTTATCTGGATCTTGACTTCTATTGAATCCAAGGGTTTCGAGTTTGATCTTGAATCCGGTGGTCTTGATCTTGATCGTTCTTGTACTTGAACTTTATCTTGATCTTGACTTCTATTGAATCCAAGGGTTTCGAGTTTGATCCTTTATCTTGATCTTGACTTCTAGTTGAATCCAAGGGCTTCAAGTTTGATCTTGATCCAACGGTCTTGATCTTGATTGTTCTTGTACTTAAACTTTATCTTGATCTTGACTTCTAGTTGAATCCAAGGGCTTCGAGCTTGTATCTTGAATCCGGCGGTCTTGATCTTGATCGTTCTTGAACTAAATGCTTGAAATCTTGAATTTTTGAACTTGTAGAGAAATTTATGGCTTTTGATCCACAAGCTTTCTCTAGCTTCCTGTTAGAATTCTTGAACTTGTAGAGAAATCTGTGGCTTTTAATCCATGAGCTTTCTCTAGCTTCTTGTTAGAATTCTTGGTTGCTTTTCTGAATTATGAGGACCTCTATTTATAGTTTTAAAATAGAGGAGTTGTGATTGAAACGAGTCTCCCTTCGGCCAATCAGATTTAAGTGACATGACATATGGACTTTATGGAGCGGACTTTAATTAAATACATATTATTGAATTTAAATAATTAACTCAATTATATTAATCCATAATATTTATTTGGACTAATATCTTCATAAATTTAATAAAATCCGAATCATTTAATAAATTTTAATTGACTACAGTATCATGTATATATTCAGATATATTTGTGAAGTACCTACCATGTATACATTCCAATATAAAAATTCATTATTTGAATTCACCTAATAAGAATACATTTATTTATATTTATATTCATTAGTCCATATTCATCTAATAAGTTGATAAACATTTGTATTAGTATACATTGTATTGTATTTATTAAAAAAATTAATATTTGCATGAGTATCTTTATAATTTTGTATTGGTATACATTAATCCCTATTCAGTATTTACCTTACAAATTTATATACATTTGTTTCGTTATTATATATTAGTATAATATAATGGGTCATAGATATATGTAGAATGAGTTCTACACAAATTATGATATGTTGTATGACGTTAAAGACAAAACCTTTTGAATAAGGAAAAAGAAATAGGATTCCTTTAAATTATAATAGGGACGATAGGTCTCTTTTTTTTAGTGCCGTATTTGCAAAAAATAATTGTATAAATTTCCATTAACATTAGGGTTCTGATCCTTCACCATACAATCATGGCTGACTTATTGCCGGAATGTCTCATTCAAAAAATACTCGGTTTGCTTAGTCATAAAGAAGCAATCAAGATGAGCATTCTCTCGAAAACATGGCTGCAAGCGTGGTTAACTCTTCCCAAGTTGGAATTCACTGTTCTTTGTTGGGAAGGCTGGGAAGGCCGTACAAAGATAGTGGACACAATCATGGAGAGATATGAGAAGGGAAAAATTCCTATACAAAAGTTTGAATTATCACTGTTTTTTGCTGATTCTCCCGAACTTTTCCATCTGGTTGATAAGTGGCTTCTCATTGCACTTCAGAATGGTGTAAAAGAACTTGTACTTCACTTTACATCATACCGAGCGCCTATTTTAACAATCTTGGCAGCAAAATCATTAAGTGAATTGGTTCTGCACGATTGTATACTTATGCCTGTTTCATTATCTAGTGGGGTTGTGAATTACAATTCTTTAAGAAAGATTTCTCTATCTAATGTAACAGTAGACGAAAACATGCTTCAGACTCTACTTAATAGCTGTCCCTTGATTGTCTCTTTCATCCTTGAGAATTGTTCGGGGATGAAAGTTCTAAAGATCAAGTCGGATTCCCTAAAGGTCTTGAAGATTATACAATATTGCAAGATATGTGACATTGATGCTCCAAATTTGGTATCCCTTGACTATACAGGGAGTGAAATTCCGGAACTTAACATTGCAAGAGAGTCAAGCCAATTGAAGAACTCAAAAATCATTCTTCATTGTCTCCCCAGTTTCTCCAGTCTAATTAATACGGCATGGTTTTGTAAGTTGAGGAAGTTTCTATCAAATCCGTCCTCTTGTTCTGAAGTTAGCCTTTGTTTATTCGAATGCAATGAGATCAACATTACAGATTTGCAAATGGACCACATAGGTTCTACTGGATGGGTGGACATTTTAAATCTCAATATGCTACTGATGAATCAAATTGTAGAGTGCCCAACTTTTGTGTATGCGTTGCTATGGAGTTGTCATCCTAGGAGACACAACTTAATCTCATTTGATATTGAAACAGTTACACGCTTAATTGATTGTTTAATGTATATGAAGAATTCGAGTCATTCTACATATTCTCATGGTTGGAATAATCAATTAAAAGAAATAAAAGCTTTTGATGGAAAAAATCAGTTGCTGCAACTCAGAAGAGAGGAGCTTGCAAAAAGGATTACGGAGGGGGAGCAACCTTATTTCATATTAGATTGGTGATGGAGTTAAGTTGTCTCTATTTCGAATTGAATGCACTTATTCATTTCTAAGTTTATTATACTTAATTTGTCAGGATGCATTTTTTTTTGTTTTCCACATCTAGCTTTAAATTCTTGCAGTTCAGAAAATATGTAGTCTCATCTATTTTGAGGTGTACGTTATGAAATTGACAGTCTAATAACTTGTTATTTTCCTCGAGTGGTGAAGCATGCTGTAAATTTGTCCGAATTCAGTCGACTTTGAACTGAGCTTGAGCATGGTATATTTCTCTGTTTTCCTTCTTCTGAGATTATCGTAAGGAGTTTGAGGGCGTTTTCATTTCTCAATTATCATACTAACAGCACAACTTATTAGAGTATATATACCAGTTTTTGTATCACAATGAGGTACTTTGTACTTTCCTTTCAACAGCATAGGATGGGTGTATTAGAAGAACAATCCCCCTCCCTACATGTGCATTAACTTCATACTTCCCGCTGCTGGTTGTTAAATTTGACAAGATTCAAAGATGAATTAATGTGAAGATTTGGTAGTTAGGNNTTGTTAAATTTGACAAGATTCAAAGATGAATTAATGTGAAGATTTGGTAGTTAGGAAGATAATTCTTCATTGGTACAAAAGTCAAGATAACATCTTTTGTAGGTGAAATTTAGGTGAACCATAAAATGGTTTCACAAGGTAAATCTTGACATCTTGACACATTGTGATGTCATGGATGACATCAATAGGAAGAATTCACTCCTATAAATAGGTAGTTCCTAATTCATTTGTAACACACCTCTCACTTGCCTTCTCATCTTCAAAGGCATTTGATCTTCTTTCTCTCTTGTAGTATTTCACTTGTACTCTTTTGGAGTGAAATAAATATTGGTTGGTTGTGTCCGAGGAGTAGGCAAAAGAAAACAAAAGTTTGCCGAACCTCGTTAATTCCTGGTGTTCTTTTTATTGTTGTCTAATCTACTATTTATTAGCTACCTTTAGATATAGCAGTTTTGATTTCATCACTCTCTATATATTCGGCTTCCTCATCAATTGATATCAGAGCCAAGGTATTATCTGAGTATGCTCTGTGGTTGCAGCACAATCTGAACTTCCACATCAGAAAAGATTTACTTTGGTCTTTGCATTGTTAGCTAGTAAATAGTATTTGTAGCAAAAATGGGAGACAATAATCCACATCGAATGTCAATAATACGTCATTATTGGCATCTTCGCTTATGACACGAATTGTGTCAAACACAAAATTTGCAGTTGAAATTTTTGACGGGTTAGGACATTTCGGAATGTGGCAAGGCGAGGTCCTTGATGTTCTTTTTCAACAAGGGCTAGATATTGCCATAGAAGAAAAGAAACCAGACGGTGTAGGAGAAGAAGATTGGAAGATTATCAACTGTGTTGCTTGCGGTACCATTCGATCTTACCTAGCAAGAGAACAAAAGTATCCATACACGAAGGAAACATCTGCAAATAAATTATGGAATTCATTGGAGGAGAAATTCTTCAAGAAAAACAGTCAAAATAAACTTTACATGAAAAGAAGACTGTTACGCTTCACTTATATTCCCGGTAGCACAATGAATGATCATATCACCAGCTTTAATAAGTTGGTGACAAATTTGCAGAATATGGACGTG
Organism: Solanum stenotomum; assembly: GCF_019186545.1. Taxonomy (NCBI): domain Eukaryota; kingdom Viridiplantae; phylum Streptophyta; class Magnoliopsida; order Solanales; family Solanaceae; genus Solanum; species Solanum stenotomum. The sequence continues at coordinate 8,429,160 of NC_064288.1, read as the reverse complement.
ACTTTTACGGATGGAGATATGGCCTTAATGTTGTTAAGTTCACTTCCCGATGAGTTCGAACACCTTGAAACTACTCTACTGCATGGGAATGATGAAGTATCACTCAAAGAAGTTTGTTCTGCCTTATATAGTTATGAACAAAGAAAGAGAGAAAAACAAAAGGGCGAAGAAGCAGAAGCTCTGACTGTGAGAGGTCATTCTCAAAATCATGTGAGAACGAAGAATGGGAGATCCAAATCAAGATCCAAACTCAGCAAAGATGAATGTGCATTTTGCCAAGAAAAAGGGCACTGGAAGAAAGACAGCCCAAAGTTGAAAAGCAAAGCCAAACCAAATAATGGGAAGGCTGTCATGGATTCAAATGTGGCTGATTGTGATGACTCCGATTACTCACTAGTTACAACAGATCCATCCAAATCATCTGATGTATGGTTGATGAACTCAGTTTGTAGCTATCATATGTGTCCCAATAGAGACTGGTTTGTTGATTTACAAGAAGGAGAATGTGGAGTTATTCACACCACAAACAATAACCCTTTTACTGCATATGGTGTTGGTTCAATTCGATTAAGGAATCATGATGGATTGAGCAGAACATTAACAGATGTTTGGTATGTACCGGATTTGAAGAAAAATCTCATTTATGTTGGAGCCCTAGAGTCAAAGGGATTCAAAGTCATTGTAGATAATGGTGTAATGAGAATATGCTCCGGTGCACTGGTGGTAATGAAAGTAATTCGAAGAAATAATAACATGTACCATCATCAAGGTAGTACAGTTATTGGGACAACAACAACAACATCCAATGACGACAAAGAGGCAGAAATGACCAGGCTGTGGCATATGCGCTTCGGACATGCTGGAGGAAAATCCTTGAAAGCTTTATCAGATCAAGGATTGCTAAAAGGAGTAAAAACTTGCAACTTGGAGTTTTGTGAGCATTGCATCAAGGGAAAGCAAACAAGGGTTAAATTTTGAACAACTATCCATAATACTAAAGGTATTTTGGATTATGTTCATTCAGATGTTTGGGGTGCTTCCAAAACACCTTCATTAGGTGGGAAACACTATTTTGTAACCTTTGTTGATGAATTTTCCCAAAGACTGTGGATGTATACGATGAAAACAAAATATGAAGTATTGGGATTTTTTCTCAAATGGAAGGCGATGATAGAAACTCAAAGTGGCAAAAGGATCAAGTGTCTTCGCACAGACAATGGTGGAGAATACAAAAATGATCTTTTTCAGAAAATTTGTGAGGAAAATGGCATCGTTAGACATTTCACCGTCAGAAATACACCACAACAGAATGAAGTGGCAGAACGCATGAACCGAACTTTGCTGGAGAAGGTTTGGTGTATGTTGTCCAATGCTGGCTTGGGCAAAGAATTTTGGGCTGAGGCAATAACATATGCATGCCACCTCATTAATTGTCTACCATCTGCTGCTATAGGTGAGAAGACACCATTAGAAAAATGGTATGGAAAACCTGCTGAAGATTATGGTTCTTTATATGTATTTGGCTCAATTGCATATTATCATGTAAGGGAGTCAAAATTGGACCCAAGAGCAAAGAAAGCTTTATTTATGGGAATTACTTCTGGAGTCAAGGGATATCGTTTATGGTGTCCAGAGACAAGAAAAATTATTTTCAGCATGGATGTTACCTTTGATGAATCTACCTTGACAAATAAGGTAATAGTTGAAGAAGTCAAACAAACTGATGGTGCTTCAAAGCAGGTGGAGTTTAAGGGAAAGATAATTTTTCCAACACATGGATCAAATGAGGAAACAACAGAAGTTTTTCCTTTGGAAGAAGAGCCAGTCGAAGGGGAGGTTCCATCTTAAGAACCTCAACCACAACTTGAATCAATAGCAACCAGCAAGCCAAAAAGGACAGTAAGAAAACCTGCTCGACTCATAGATGTGGTGGCTTGTGCGGACTCAATTGCAGCGGATGGCATTCCTACCACTTATAAAGATGCAGTCCAAAGTTCAGAAGAAGATAAGTGGAGGTTTGCCATGGATGAAGAAATGCAGTCCCTTCATCAGAATCATACATGGAAATTGGCCAATTTCCCAGATGGCAAGAAAGCAATTGGGTGCAAATGGGTATTTGCAAAGAAAGAAGGATTTCCTAACCAAGAAGATGTTCGCTACAAAGCAAGATTGGTGGCAAAAGGATATGCTCAAAAGGATGGAATTGACTATAATGAGGCATTTTCTCTAGTTGTGAAACACTCCTCCATTAGAGTTTTGTTGGCTTTGGTAGCACAGTTGAATTTGGAACTAGTTCAGTTGGATGTAAAAACTGCATTTTTACATGGAGACTTGGAAGAGGAAATCTACATGACTCAGCCAGAAGGATTCAAAGTTGATGGAAAAAAAATATGGTGTGCAAACTTGAAAAATCGTTGTATGGATTGAAACGATCTTCTAGACAATGGTAAAAACGATTTGACAAGTTTATGTTGCAGCAAAGGTACATAATAAGCAAATACGATCATTGTGTGTATTTGCACAAGCTTGAAGACGATTCCTTTATATATCTTCTCCTATGTGTTGATGATATGTTGATAGCTTCTAAAAGTCAAGAGGAAATTGAGAAACTAAAAATTCAACTAAAAAAAGAGTTTGAGATGAAGGATTTGGGTGAGGCAAAGAGGATTCTTGGCCTGGAGATAAAAATAGATCGAAATTCAAAGAAGCTTTTTTTATCTCAGAAAGAATATTTGAAGAGGGTACTAAATCGATTTGGCATGAATGAGAAAACGAAGTCGGTTAGCACTCCGCTTGCTCCTTATTTTAAGCTTAGTGATGCTATGTCGCCAAAGAATGAAGTTGCACGAGAATATATGTCAAGAGTACCATATGCGAATGCTGTTGGCAGCTTGATGTATGCAATAGTTTGCACAAGGCCAGATATTTCACACGTTGTTGGAGTTGTAAGCAGGTACATGCATAATCCTGGAAAGGATCATTGGCAGGCTATAAAATGGATTCTACGGTATATTCATAATACTGTAGATATTGGCTTGGTTTATGAGCATAAAGATAGTCAACATCTTGTTGATGCAGGTGATTTGGACAAACGAAGATCAACTACTGGTTATGTTTTCACTATTGCAAACGCACCAGTTAGTTGGAAGTCTACTTTGCAGTCAACAGTTGCTTTGTCTTTCACTGAGACAGAGTATATGGCAATTACAGAGGCTGCAAAAGAGGCAATTTGGCTTCAAGGATTGCTTAGAGAGCTTGGTATTGGACAAAAAAGAATCACAATATTTTGTGATAGTCAAAGTGCTATTCAATTAGCAAAGAATCAAGTTTATCATGCAAGGACGAAGCACATTGATGTCCGATATCATTTCATACAAGACATTATAGAAGAATGTGGAGTCACAGTGCAGAAAATTCATACTACGAATAATCCTATCGATATGCTGACAAAAGTGGTGACTGCGGTCAAGTTTCAACATTGAAGATTGAGGTTGAAGACACGATCAAAATTTGTAGTAAGTTGAAAATGGAGAATCTTGCCAAGGTGGAGATTTGTTAAATTTGACAAGATTCAAAGATGAATTAATGTGAAGATTTGGTAGTTAGGAAGATAATTCTTCATTGGTACAAAAGTCACGATAACATCTTTTGTAGGTGAAATTTAGGTGAACCATAAAATGGTTTCACAAGGTAAATCTTGACATTTTGACACATTGTGACTTCATGGATGACATCAATAGGAAGAATTCACTCCTATAAATAGGTAGTTCCTAATTCATTTGTAACACACCTCTCATTTGCCTTCTCATCTTCAAAGGCATTTGATTTTCTTTCTCTCTTGTAGTATTTCACTTGTACTCTTTTAGAGTGAAATAAATATTGGTTGGTTGTGTCCGAGGAGTAGGCAAAAGAAAACAAAAGTTTGCCGAACCTCATTAATTCCTGGTGTTCTTCTTATTGTTGTCTCATCTACTATTTATTAGCTACCTTTAGATATAGCAGTTGTGATTTCATCACTCTCTATATATTCGGCTTCCACAACACTGGTTGACAATGTCAGATCTAGCAATGTATTTTAGCTTTGACACATTCTAATTTCGAACTGCTTCAACATTGTTCTGACTTGTTCTTCTTAAGCAGTGTTGCATTTCACTATTTGTGTAGATTGCAGTATGAGTGTCAAACTAATACATGTGTAACTGCGCGTTAGGAGAAACTTATTTCAACCAAGGACTCTACAACTGTCCTTTAATTAAGAAATTTAGTTCTAAATACAACCGAAGAGTTTTCTTTTTGCTCAGCACAATAAAAAAAGCTGATTCTTTTTCTGGTGAAGTAATTAGATTTCTTTATTTCTTTTTCTATTTGAACTGCTCTCATTGGTTCGAGAAAAATATTTGTCCATCCTAAAATAGTAAATAGGATAAGTTTCATAGGGATGAGTCTTTATCAGCTAAACTTATGCCTTATGGGATTAGTACTTCAAATCTATGATGTCAAGTAGTTTTTGGTGTCATTCTTTTGAACAAGATCAGTCACAATCATCCATCTTTTCACATTTGAAACAAAAAATTGATACTGAAGGCGACTTAAAAATATTGTTACCGTTACATTAAATGGAAAAATGCAAATACTCAAAAATCTGAATGATGATATGATATCAAGTTGTATGTCCTTCCAGATATAAGATTCTTCTGCTTTCAGAGCTAGTCTAAAACCTGCAAGTGGATACCACCAGTTATATTCCACAATGCAAACCTAGAGCATGCACAGATCACGAGGGGAACTTTTTGTATTTCTCCATGATTCGCTTGTGCCTAAAGTTAAAACCAGTGTTTATTGTACCCTTCTCTAACACGCTCTGCTGTCAAAAGAAATTTGTATTTCTTTTATAGATAATGATCCCCAAATACAAAATAAACTGTTAACGCAATCCAACCGAGAAAATGCAGGGGCATGGTTGTAAAGTTCATTAGATCTCTCAATTTGTGGGAATTGACCAAGGAGGGACCGGGGCCAACATAGTAGGTTATGGGAAGGTGAGTTCGGGGTTTAGAAAGAAATGGTTCACTTTTAGGCTCAAAATTGGATCAAAGGGAGCAGTTATTTTATTTGGTTGGATCCTTCTTTTAGGCAGTTTGTGGACTTTTCAGAACAATGACCTATGATCACTTCCTAACCTCTAGATTGAATTTTCTTAGCAGGACTAACCGGGCAAGTTCTAGTTTGGCACAAAAATTGTTTGAACACTCAACGATTCTCACCCACTCTTGGCACATAGTTTCATTATCAGATTATCAGCTTACCCAGTTCAAGTTTCAGCTCAAGTCATGCCATCAATTTGATTCAGTATTATGTCATACTCAGAGCCAACACATTCAACTAATAGTAGCTTACAACTTCTAGCATACATCCCAAAATTTGACGGGTATCATTTTTTTATAAGCCATCATGCTTCTTTCTGTATCATGCTTCTACACATACAATCCTAAGACATGTCGGTTCAACAAAAATTAAACAGTCTCTTGGGGGAAAAGAACACAGGCAAGAAAACCCCAAGAGAGGATTCATGAGTTGGGTTATTCAGACTTCACTCTATCACTCACAATCCATTTACCCCACCCCCAACAAAAATCGATGCAGTTGTCCCCAATGCATACAAAAACATTAAAAGTAAATGGATTAAGTGAAGCAAACCTGTGGCGCAAAGTGCTGGCGAACCATCAACAAGCAGGGGGGTTCGATTTCCCAGAACCCACTGGAACAACAGTAGGGGCACCATCAATAGTGCCCACATCAGCAAGTATAGCACCCTCAGTAGTGCTCTCAATCAATCTCTCTGCACCATCAATGGTGCCCACAACGTCCCCCAAAATAGGCTGGGCCGCCACAACTGGGGCAGAGCTCGATGCCCCTGGAACTCTCTCACGCACTTTCTGCTGGCGCAACTTTTCATCTACAATCGAGGCCCTCCTTGCCTCCTTCTCCTACCTACGCTGTCGCTTGACAGCTTTCTCCTCTTTAGTGCGATGAGACCGGTGCCGCTTGCCTTTGGCATGTGTAGGGGCAAGCTCCTCCTCGGCAGCCCCACTGAATAGAGCATCTAGCACTGTATCATCAGCCAATGCAGTAGGTGTAGCCTGAGGCTCAACTGAAGGTGCGACAAGGATGGCATCAACGTCAGTCCGGAGGTTGGCCAAGTCAGCCTGCAAGGCAGAGAGATCTATGGCCGGGGCTGATCGCTCGAGAACTCGCAGTTCAAAGGCATCAAGGCGCTTATTAACGGCCTGGACCTTCCGGTCCATCATCCCCTCCATCCTGCGATCCATTCTGGCCTCGGACTCGACTATCGACTTTTGCATCCACGGCTGGATGTGATGCAACAGGGTGGCCATCTAAGCTTCTAACTTTTGTACTCTGGCCAATGGGACAACAATAGCTCCTAACTGCGATGTGGACCGGGAAGAGCTAAGAGCCATACTAGCTGCCTGAGATGAGGAGCCCGGGATAGTGTCGATGTGATCAGGGATGCTGAGGTCATCGCCTTGTGCCTGCCCCACTATGTCTGCAAGATCGGCACCCAAAGGAGGTACCTCAACCTGAGGCTCTCTGCGAGGTGCTGCCACATTTGTCTAATCTCGAATAAGGCCAATGTCCAATCCCCCTGTAGGGTGGACTAACTTGTCACAATGCCAGATCGGCACTCAAGACTCCCTGCACAAATGAAAATTTAGATAGGGGAACGGTAAGTAGTGGAGGTCCTGAATGCCCTCTCGTGAATCTCTGCCAGTAACATGCGGGCAAAGTCAATCTCAACTCCCGCTACCAATTCCGCAACCATGACTACTCTATCCCACGTGACTTGATTGTCAGCTTTTGTCGGCGACACTCTGTTACACACCAGCAGCCAGAAGAACTTAGCCACAAAATTTAATGTGGCCTTCCGGATGCCCAACCGTGGAGTAGCGACCCATTCCGCACGCTCGCCATCTGCAGCAATGTACCTGGCCAACCATAGTAGAACAGCCTCTCGTTGCTCAGCATTCCTCTGGAAAGCGCCACTCCGCATGATGTCCCATCTGTAGTCAAACTCAGCTGTGTTGAGAGACCAAAAGTGACCTGTGGTAGGACCATAGAGAAAGCGTCTGATCGTGGCAGGTGATATGTCCACCAGACACCCTCGAACCAATGTGGAAGTGAGCGGATCCTGAGCTAGGGGCTTTGACCGCTTGGAAATGGAACCGCGGAGACTAGCAGCATAGGAAGCATAGAACTCCTGCACAATCTCCTCGCTATACGTCCCTGGGTCTCGAGCCATCCAGTCACACTTGTGAAGGTTGAACAGCTGGTGAATGTCTGGAACAGTATGCAACCTCCCCCGTGAGGACTCTGCACTCCTCTGTAATTAGTCGAGCCATCTTCTGTTTGTCGTTGACCATCTTAGCATCCCGATAAATTTGTCATTGGCCCTCTACACACCACCTATTTAGCTCGCCGGCTACAGGAGTGGGGTCATCATTCTGTGGTGCAGGTATGGACTCCGAGTTAGTTGCCTCATCAGACGAGGTTGCTTGGTCATTCTCTCCAGACCCTGTGGATGATTTGGCATTGGACCCTGCAGCATGGGCAGACTCGGATCGTGAAGAGTGGTCAGACTCGGAGCCTGAAGCATGGGTAGACTCGGACCCGAACATAGACTCCTCTGAACTGGAAGCAACCCCAGTTGGTAACCCGATCAGTGTGTGCTCCTCATCAGACTGGGAGGTAGTGACTACGTCGGGAAGCACCTTCTGGGGAGTACCTCTGGTGCCTCGAGGTGCAATGCGAGAAGTCCTAGTGTTGAGAGGCACATATGCTGGATCTGTGTCGGTGTCTGTGTCCTCATCAATTAACCGGAAACTAGGGGCAACATATTTTGACTTGCCCTTTTTTGAGTAGGTGACCAGCTTCTTAGGTGTCATTGTACCTGCGGGAGAGATATTAGTGCCCAAGACTAACCAAAACTATACTAAGAAAAAGTGGAAAAACTATAAACGAACAGTAACAAAGTCCCAAAAAAATTGCAGACACAGGCTACAATAGTCATCCACGGAGGGTACCTACGGTCCGTAGACTGATCTACGGTCCGTGGAACTCTTCCGTGGTTCAGGGGACCAACAACATAGGTTGCAGATGAAAACCACGGATGTGCAGAACCGTAGTCCACATCTGTGGTTTTGCACTTGGTAATATTTATGTGTGCATCCAGTGACGAACCTCATCTACAGTCCGTAGATGGATCTATGTTCCGTAGACGGGGTATCGTGGATGCCAACTTGTGCCAGATTTCAGCCATATATTCTTTTTTTCTGATCAATTATATTTTGCCTCATGTTTCAACATTAACGAAGCCTCATTATGCATTTCAACATTCAATTATGCTAGTTCTTCATTCTTAAGATTCCGACTGATCATTTTACCAAACAATTTAGACAAGTTTTGGAACCCTAAGTCGAAACTTACATATAGACTTACAATCACATACAATAAGGTTACACAATCACTATCTATCGTTCCATGGGTATTGTAATTTTCAAGTTTATCATGCAATTTCATCTACAATTACCCAAGGTCAAGATCCCACTCCCGACTTTCGAAATTCAATCTATGAATTAAAATTCAAAGTGGGGAAAGTCTATTACCTTACAAGCAACGAGGAGTGGGGTGATGGCGTGACGACACGAAGCTTAGCAAGACCAAGGAATCACCTCTTCGCTACTGACCAAACACCGGACCTTTCTTGTGGAATATGGAATGGGTTGTAATTAAAATGGAAGGGAATTTGGGAATTTATGGAAGGGATGATGGTATGGGGGAGTTATGGAGTGATTTAGGGAGTTTATAGGATGGGGGAAACGGTTTTGGGAGTAATGGAGGGAATTTGAAATGGTTTAAAACATGGGAGTTTTTAAATGGGGGTCCCGGGTCAGGTCAGACAGCATTAGGGTTTGGGCTCACGAGACCCCGTCTACGGTCTGTGAATCCATCTACGGTCTGTAGATCAGAACCGTAGATCACTATCACACTTAGAAAAATATAGACTTACCTGGGATCTACGGACACCATTGACGGTCCGTGGATGAATCGACGGACCGTCGATGGAGTCCGTAGACCTTTGTGCCAGACCATCTTCTGCAGATTTTTTTCGTGGTGTACCTGCACATGTAGCAACCAATAGGCTACTATTCTTTTTTTTTTACATTTTCTGGACACTTTTTAGACACAGACCCTATACTAATTTTAGCCAACACTAAGAACTAAAACACTAAAACACCTACCTATATTTAGACAAAAGACGCAATTTAGACAGAGAAAGCTAAACTACTAAATGGAAGACAGAACCCTGTCGTTGGTCAGATTGTACATCTTGGGTTGCCTCCCAAGCAGTGCTTGATTTAACGTCGCGGCACGTTGCAAGTGCCTTGAATACTCAGACTTCATCAAGATTTTAGGCCTCAATCACTTCTTGCACAATTTCAGCATTTCCTAGATAGACCTTAATCTTTTGCCCGTTTACCACAAACCTTGTTCCATTCCTATTTTCAAGCTCAACCACTCCATGAGGGAGCACTTTTGTGAGCAAAAATGGCTCGGTCCATTTGGACTTGAGTTTGCCTGGAAACAGGCGCAACCTAGAGTTGAATAGCAGCACAAGATCACCAACCACAAATTCTCGCTTTTCAATTTTTTGATCATGATACTTCTTCATCTTCTCTTTATACAAGGTTGAACTTTCATACGCTTTTAGGCGAAACTCATCAAGCGTATTCAAGTCATTCATGTTTTGATTAGATGCGGCGCCCTAATCTAAATTTAACTTCTTCATTGCCCACATTGCCTTATGCTCTAGCTCTACTGGTAAATGACAAGACTTTCCATATACAAGTTGGTAATGAGACATACCTATGGGGGTTTTATATGCAGTGCGATATGCCCATAGAGCATCATCAAGCTTCCTTGACCAATCCGTTCTATTAGCATTCACAGTCTTTGCCAATATCTGTTTGATTTCTATGTTGGATACTTCAACTTGACCGCTAGTCTGTGGATGGTAAGGAGTGGCTACATTGTGACGGACACCATATTTCTCAAGTAGTACCTTAAACAATTTATTACAAAAGTGAGAACCTCCATCGCTAATAATAGCCCTCGGTGTACCAAATCTGGAGAAGATATTCTTTTTCAAGAATGCGGTGATACTTTTACCTTCATTGTTGGAGAGCGCAACTGCTTCTACCCACTTCGATATATAATCAACCGCAACAAGAATATACTTCATCCCATATGAGCTCACAAATGGACCCATAAAATTAATTCCTTATACATCAAACAACTCTATCACCAATATAGGATTCATTGGGAGCTCTTGCCTCTTTGAAATCCCTCATTCTCTTTGGCAACGATCACAAGACTTGGCGAAATCATGAGCATCTTGGTGGATGGTAGGCCAGTAGTACCCACATTGCAAAATTTTATGTGCAGTTCAGATACCACTATGATGCCCACCAACGAGTGATGAATGGCATGCTTCAAGTACACTCAACATCTCAACCTCGAGCACACATCGACGAATAATCCCATCAGCACAACTACGATACAAGTAAGGTTCATCCCAAAAGAATCTTTTCACATCATGCATAGACTTCTTCCTTTGGTGAAAAGACAATTCGAGGGGCACAATATCGCTTGCCAAATAATTAGCAAAATCTGCAAACCAAGGAATCAAATCATGAGAAGCAGCCAATACCTGTTCATTTGGAAAAGTATCATTAATTTCAGCCCTATCTCCAAGCTTCAGCATAGCCTCTTCCTCTAATCTGGGCAAGTGATCGGCAACTTGATTTTCGGTCCCCTTTCTATCTTTTACTACAAAATCAAACTCTTGCAGCAACAATAACCATCTAATCAATCTCGGTTTTGCATCTTTTTTCGCCATCAAGTACCTCAATACAGAATGGTCAGTATGCACTATGACCTTAGTACCAAGCAAGTAGGATCGAAATTTCTCGAATGCGAAAACCACCGCAAGAAGCTCTTATTCGGTCACAGTGTAGTTTTTTTGTGCAACATTTAGAGCTTTGCTAGCATAGTAAATAGGGTGAAGAATTTTCTCTCACCTTTGTCCCAATACTACACCAAGCGCCAATCCACTTGCATCGCACATTATCTCAAACGGTTGTCCCCAATCCGGTGAAATAATGATTAGTGATGTGACCAACTTCTTCTTCAACTCTCCAAATGCTCTAAGACAATCATCATCAAAATAGAATTTATTCTCCTTCTCGAGCAGTTTGCATAACGGATGTGCAATTTTGGAAAAATCTTTGATGAACCTCCTATAAAAACTTGCATGCCCAAGAAAACTTCTAACACCTTTTACAGAGATGGGTGGTGGAATCTTTTCTATTACCTCAACTTTAGCTCTATCAACCTCAATACCTTTCTCTGAAATTCGATGACCCAACACTATACCTTCTTTCACCATGAAATGACACTTCTCCCAATTCAGCACCAAGTTGCAGTCTTCACACCTTTTAAGCACCTCGGCAAGATGATCTAGGCAACGATCAAAAGAATCACCTACCACTGAAAAATCATCTATGAAAACTTCAATAGTATCCTCCACCATATCAGAAAATATCGACATCATACACCGCTGGAAGGTTAATGGAGCATTGCACAACCCGAATGACATCCGTTTGAAAGCAAAAGTCCCATATGGGCAAGTGAAGGTGGTCTTCTCTTGGTCTTCTGGAGCTATAGAAATTTGATTGTAGCCCGAATACCCGTCAAGAAAACAATACCAACCCTTTCCTGCAAGTTTATCCAATATCTGGTCCATGAATGGCATGGGAAAGTGGTCATTTTCAGTCCATGCATTCAACTTCCGGTAATCCATACAAACTCTCCATCCAGTAACGGGCCTCATTGGAAAAAGCTCATTTTTTTCATTTGGAACCACAGTCATACCTCCCTTTTTAGGCACACACTGCACAGCACATACCCAACTACTATTTGCAATGGGATAAATAACTCCTGCATCCAGCCACTTGATGATCTCCTTTTTAACTACCTCTTGCATAGGTGGATTTAATCTTCTAGGGTGCTCAATACTAGGCTTATGATCTGGCATGAGTTGGATTTTGTGAGAACAAATACCGAGGGGAATCCCAATAATATCTGTAATAGTCCACCCAATAGCTCGCTTGAACCTCTTTAACACCGTCACCAAGCACTCTACTTGCCTTGCATTCAAATCTGCTGCAATGATGACCGGCAAAGTATTCTCTTCGCCTAAGTATACATACCTCAAGTGCGGTGGTAGAGCCTTAAGCTCCAATTTCGGTGCCTCCACAATAGATGGTCTTGTGGGTGGGGACTCGCGATTCTTCATGTCTAACTCATACTTCTTTGGTTTGGACCGTATTCACACTTGTCGAGTATGGCTACCAACTCATCATACTCTTCAATACCATCACTGTCGAAATTCATCATAACTGCTGCTAGTGCCTCAATACCTAGTCGCTCTTCAATTTGCACTTCTGACCCACTCTCAACTTTGTAAGACATAGCAGATACTGTTTGGAGCTCACCATTGTGCTTCATGGACCTACAGATATTGAAAGTTGTTTCTTCATTATTCAGTCTGAACTTCATCTACCTCTTTTCCATATCAACCAACGCACGCTCTGTGGCAAGAAATGATCTCCCAAGGATGATGGGAACCTCAAAATCAACCTCACAGTCAAGAATCACAAAATCCGCCGAAAAGATGAAAGACTCTACTTTCACTAGCACGTCATGGAGTACACCAATGGGCCTCTTCACAGTTCGATCGGCCATTAGTAACCGCATTGCAGTGGGCTTTGGGTCCCCTAGACCTAACTTCTTGTAAATAGACAAGGGCATGAGGTTGATGCTAGCACCCAAATCACACAATGCCTTAGCAAAGTGTAACAACCCTATAGTACATGGGATCGTGAAAGCACTAGGGTCTTCCTTCTTTTGCACCAGAGATCTTGTAGCAATAGCGCTACAATGCTGCAATCTATCATCATCTTCAAAACTCACAGACCTTTTCTTTGTCACCATATCTTTCATAAACTTGGCATACCCAGGCATTTGCTCCAAGGCTTCTATCAAAGGGACATTGATAGAAAGCTGCTTCAACATAGTAATAAACCTGTGATATTTACCATCTTCAGTCTTCTTCACTAGCCTCTGTGGGAAAGGTGGTAGAGGTCTAGGTATGGGGACCACTTTCTGAGATATCTCCGCTTCTTGTTCTGTCGCAGTCTCAGACTCTTTTCTAACTTCCACCACGTCATCTTCTTTTCTAATCTCGGTATCCACCACAGACGGCATAGGTGGATCTATGGTTTGCTTACCCCCTCGAGTAGTAATTGCCATACAATGACCATCATTCTTTGGATTCTAGATGGTGTTGCTAGGAAGAGTGTCAGGTTGACGCGGGTTCACTGTAGTAGACAGCTGAGTCATCTGCTGCTCTAGATGCTTTATTGACACTGCATGGGCATCAACCTTTTGACCAATACCATACAAGTCATTTCTCATCTCCTTCACATTCTCATCAGTTGCATCAAACCTTCTCACCATCTTCTACATCATATCTTCAATACGCGCCATATTACTTCCAGCTTCCCTAGCACCAGATTCCCAATTTTGAGGGGGAACATAGGGTCCGACCCGATCGTTTCTGTTGCCATAGTTGTTCCTGTTGTAGTTGTTGTCGCGATTGAAGTTTCCATCCCAGACATAATGACCCTCTCGGTTGTAATTTCCATAGTTCCGACCTTGGTTCCCTTGACCTTTTCACCAATTTTTTGTGTTGGATCCTTTGGGCATTTGGTCGGAAACCCCCCGTCTGATCATTCACAGCATAAGTATCCTCTTCATAGTAACACTCATCAACTGGTGGTGGATTTCTAGTTAAGTAGTTCACTACATTTACCTTTTCTGCTCCTCCGCTCACATGCTTCAATACCAATCCCAGCTCTGTCCTCATTTGAGCCATCTCCTCAAGAATATCATCTGCAGAGTTGACGGGTGTATTATGAACGGCAAATGTGTTTCTCCCAATATCTGACCTCCTAGTGCTCCATGTTTTGTTGTTGCGAGAGATCCTCTCCAATTTTTCAGCAATTTGTGCATATGTACAATCACCATATAAACCTCTAGCAATAGTGTCAAGAAGTGCTTTATTGTTATCATCCAATCCTCGATAGAAATATTCCTTCACCGACTCATCATCAATGCAGTGATTTGGAACACCTCTTACAAATGCAGTGAATCTGTCCCAAGAGCTGCTCATAGACTCTCCACGTAATGCTACAAAATTGTTGACCCTATCTTTGTGATTTAGCTTCTTGGACATTGGATAGTACTTTGCTCGGAATACGTCTGCCAGTTGGTCCCATGTAAATATTGAGTTATAACGAAGCTCAGTGAACCATACTGCAGCATCGCCTGTCAGTGACGGAGGAAACACTCGTAATCAAATGACATCCAAATCCAGGTCTGGTCTACCTATAAAACTTTTGCAAACCACCCTTAGCTTGGCTAAGTGAGCATATGGATCCTCTGATAGCGATCCTGAGAATAAGCCTCTTGTTGTAAACATCTGCATCAAACTACTAGTCACCACAAATGTGTGCCCTGGAGGTAAAGGGGGTAAGACAATAGGTCCATCCGAGTTTTCTATATTCATGTTGCCCCGATAGTTGTCATGTTGTCGTGGGCCTAGTGGATCTTGCGCCCTCAACGCATCTCCCAATCGATGTTCAGCTGGAACCTGGTTGTCCCCACCAACTACCCTCTGCTGTTGTAACTTAACTGCATCATCTAGATTCCCTCCGATAGGATCAATTGGATCTCTTTGATTGTTCATTCTTCGCAAGGTGCGATTCAGCCCTGGATCGTAAGGAGTAAGTAGTTCACCCTGGCTCCGTGTACTTGGCATACACTAGAGTCAGAACCTGAGAGGGACAAAAACAAAGAGAAAAAGTAAAATTAGGAAATATTTGACTAACGTTCAATAATGTAGTTAAAATAAATCTAAAAGCCAAATTCCCCGGCAGCAGAGCCAAAATTTGATACGCTCAAATTACACCTCTCTACAGAAGTATAAACGATCCTTATCAAGTAAAGAACCCAACTTGTAGGTTGGGGTCGATCCCACGAGGAAAATGGTTTAGACTTTACTTTAACCAACAATTATATTCAATTAGTCAAATTACTTCCAGAAACAGGTAATAAAAAAGGGGGGGTTTCGTTTGTGTGAAACAAATAATAAGAATTTAATAAGTAATCAGTAATCAAAACTCAACTTTGGTTGTTATCAATATAAGAGAAATAACTAGGGTATACGTGTTCCCCACAAGCTGATAACGCAGTAATCCTAGTAACAACAATCTTTTCCTAGTGTATTACATGCAAAGTGATAAGTTAGGTTTCTCTAAATCCTTGGTCCGGCATCTAGAGAATTTCACCCCACACCTTGGTCCGGCTACGTGTGTATAATTTACTAACCCTTACCTTTACCTCATATTAGACATCATAATCGATGTTTGGCTTAGTTATTACTTCGCATCAATCGACACTAGCCTATTAGATAATATCACACTAAATCTATGTTGATAATTCTTTTCTTGTTGATTACCTCTTTGGTCTGGCAAGTAGAAACAAGGCGAGTTCTAACGCGTGCACTCGTTAAAAAGACTTCTAAACGAAAGAATTATCAATGCATGCAAAACACTATTCCAGAATTGCTTATTTACTATTCATACTTTGTTAATTGCTCATGGTTCCCACAACCCTAGTTGTAGATTTAGTTACCCATATTAGCAAGAACACAATTCATAGTTTTAGATGAAGGAATCATGAACTTACGTAAAGAGAATCATAAACCCAGAAATTTAACTTGAATTGCAAAGCCAAAATCTTCAAAATAAACTTAGGAAATCAATAATTGCTAGGGTTGCAAATTAATCTCCAAAAGCACAAAGTAAAACTAGAATAATAATCTCTAACCCCCAAAAATGAGGTTTACATGCCCTATTTATAGAAAACAAATCCTAAATTAAAAGGGAAACAAATTAAGGAAAGTGTGTTCAGGCACGCGTCTTCATTCCACGAGACTGACTTACGGACCGTCGATGGATCTACGATTCATAAGTCCCTTCCGTCGGCCAGGACTTAGAAATATTTTAGCTCCCAAAAATCAACTTCTCTAAAGCAAATAACGGACTTGCAAGACGGACCGAGATCCCCTCCGTAGCTCCACACTTAAATTCTTCAAAAATCAGGTACTGGAACCCTCACAGTCTCATTCTACGGATCGATCAGTACGGTCCGTAGATCGATCTACGGACCGTCAATGGCCACCGTGGTTCCACACTTAGTCAGATTTCCCTGATTTGTCATCCATACCTTGCCTGCTGATCTACGATCATCACCTACGGACCGTCAATGGACCTACGGTCCGTAGATCACCTCCGTGAATACTCTTTTTCGGCATTTTTCTCAACTGTCTCTATACTTCTGTGCCTGAACATCTTTCCTGCAAAATACAATAAAAACACATAAAAAACAATACAAAAAGGCCCTAGACACACACAACTTGTAAGTGAAATGTATTAGAAATACCGTAAACTCACGATATATCATTAACCTTGTTCAACTGGCGGTAATCTATACACATCCTAAGGGAACCATCTTTCTTTCTCACAAACAAGACCGGAGCGCCCTAAGGTGAGACACTTGATCGAATGAAACTCTTATCTAGGAGATCTTTCAACTGCTCTTTCAACTCTTTCAACTCTGCTGGTGCCATTCTATATGGCGGAATAGAAATAGGATGAGTATCTGGAATGAGGTCTATGCCGAAATCTATTTCTCTCTCAGGAGGAATTTCGGGTAGGTCATCAGGAAAAACTTATGGAAACTCTCTTACTATAGGAACTGACTGAAAATGAGGTATCTCAACACTAGAGTCATTAACTCGGACTAAGTGATAGATACAACCCTTTGAAACTAACTTTCTCGCCTTAAGGTACGAAATGAAACGACCCTTAGGCACTGCTGAACTACTACTCCACTCTAAGACTGTCTCATTCGGACACTGAAACTTGACCACTCGAGTTCTACAGTCTAATGATGCATAACAGGCATGAAGCCAATCCATACCTAAAATGACATCGAAATCTACCATGTCTAACTCAACCAAATCAGCCATGGTCTCTTGTGATTGATGGAAACGGGACAATCACGATAGACTTTTTCTGCTAGAATAGACTCCCCAACAGGTGTAGAAACACAAAAAGGTTCACAAAGTCTTTCAGGAAGAACATCAAACTTATTTGCAACATAAGGAGTTACAAAAGATAAACTCACTCCTGGGTCTAGCAAAGCATACACATCAAAAGCAAAGACTTTGATCATACCAGTGACAACATTTGGAGAGTTCTCTTGCTCATGGCAATTGGTGATTGCATAGAGGCGGTTTGCTCCTCCGCCGGTACTAGAAGTAGCTCGTTTAGTTGCCGTCCTGTCTAGGGGAGCAACTGATG
Source organism: Solanum stenotomum (assembly GCF_019186545.1). NCBI lineage: Eukaryota > Viridiplantae > Streptophyta > Magnoliopsida > Solanales > Solanaceae > Solanum > Solanum stenotomum. The sequence goes on along the minus strand of NC_064288.1, from coordinate 8,411,533 downwards.
AAGATTGGGCTATACTGCCCAGATTTCCACTACCTTGCTTATCCTTAGGGAACTCCTTCATGAAGTGACCCTCTTGCCCACACTTAAAACAACCGGTCTGACCATCACGACATTTACCCGGGTGGGTTCTACCACATCTAGCACATGCAGGAATCAAGTTACCTCCTTGTGCCACACTACCCAAAGATTGTGCTGGCCTAGCCTTGAAATCCTTCGAATTCTGACCATTATGTTCGCCTCTGTATCTGGGTGTAGGTGCCCTAGCAGATGATGGAGCAGGTCCCTTTTGCCTTTGTTGAAAGGACGAATGATTCACATTACCTTTTTGTTGCCCGGACTCATTACCGGTCTTATCTTTCTTATTTTTGAACTCTTCCCTGTCCCTCAGCTTCTCTTCCTCAACTTGCTGCACATAAACCATCAACCTTGATATATCCATGTCCCCGATAAGCATTGCAGCCTACCTTCCTTATTCGACAGACGAGATAGCCCAGCTATAAACAAACTCATTCTACTCCTCATGTCCGCAACCATCTCCGGAGCATAACGAGAGAGTTGGGTGAACTTCAACCCATACTCATGAACACTCAAAGAATCCTGCTTAAGTGTGAGGAACTCACATACCTTGGCCTCTTTCAATTCTTGGGAAAAGAAACACCCTAAAAAACTTCCTCAAAATAGGCCCAACTCGCAGATGGTGCATCCTCAGCTCTACTCTCTTTCCACTGGTCGAACCAAATTCTAGCAACATCTTTCAATTGTTACGCAGCTAGCAACTCGCTCAGTATCTACCACATGCATCACATCAAAAATCTTCTTCAACTCCTCAATGAAGTTCTCTGGATCCTCAGTAGTACTCGAACCCATGAAACTCGAAGGATTCATCCGCAAGAACTCACGAATCATTAAAGTGTCAGCTCCTTCATGTCGAGCTCCCCTCTGCTGACCAATCGGATTAGTTATAGCTTGACTCAGAAATCTAATTGCCTCTCTGAACTCGGCACTTGAAACTTCCCCTTATGGTTGCACTCTCGGGGCATAAGGTAACTCTTGCTCATCAACATAACGTCTAGGAAGACGCCCTCTGCCAACTCTTCGTGGAGGCATGAATATCTTAAAACACGCGCAAGCACAGATTAGAAAGAAACTTTTTAGAGATCAACTCTAACGCACGAGATAAGTGTGAAAGAAATGAGAAATTTTCCTAAGTGTCTTAGCCTCCCAATTATAGATGTGGCGCGCTTCACACCGATAACTAGGACTCTATAGACACGGCTTCATAGACTCCCTAGGACTCTTGAACTCTAGACTCTGATACCAAGTTTGTCACGCCCTGAGCCTACACCCTGGGCGGGACCGGCACTCGAAGACCATTGTTGGCCCTAAGCGAACCCTTGGCCTGGCTTTCTTAACTCAACAGAAACCTAACTCAACAGAATAAATCCATGCAATGAAAAGTCATAAAACAACTTAACTGATAAAAATCTGGCCAAAAAGGCAACTCGTATCTCAAAATAGAATATTTACATATATACATAGATGAGAGACTCAATACCAACTGACTGACTATCTATGAAGCCTCTATAACACTGCGATGGATGTTGGGACAGACCCCGCAACATCCTAATAAAACAAAACTAGGAACACAAAATCACAGAGTCCTCCAAAAGGCAAGGAGGCTCACCACTGACTCTGGAGTGCTCAGTTAGATCAACGGGATGTTGGATGCTGATCCGGGGTACCTGTGTCTGCATCGTCATAAGATGTAGGCCAACTGCATCAGCACATTGAATGTACGAGTATGCGAGCTGGAAAGCTAAACAACAACTTAAGCTTGAAAGGAATACAAAGGAACTCTTACCTTGGCTCTGCTCGACTCATGAATAACCGAACTCAATATAAAGCAATAAGACACATGCAATATATATAAAGCTTTTAAAACAATTTAAACAACTTAGTTCGTTAATGATTAAAGCAATAACAAACTCAACTTTACTTATCTAAAAGTAATATAACTTTTATGGGAGATTATTTAACCGACAACCTCCACTATGAGCCCTAGTGATGATACAACATTTTACCTCACGTTGCCCAAGGACCATCCTATACCTTGCCGTGATAGAGAACCTTACTAACTTAGTGGATCCACTAACTTAATCTTACGTGATCATCTAAAAAGAATGACCCATTAATTCCCATGTTTGACTACATGGTTCTTATGGAGAGTTGAGTAAATATGAACTCGCATCCCCAATTCGGTGCTCAATACTACTCCCAAAATACTTTAGCTCATAAGTGTTTTAAACACGTCTTTCTTTAGTTTGAGATAATTGCTCAAAATCTAGCCCAAAGGCTCACTTGGAATCGATGTTCCTTTTTCTTGAAAACTAGCCCAAAGGCTCTTTTGGAATCATAGTTCCTTTCTTACTCAAATGTAAAAACATTTAGAAACTTCTTTGGGAATACATAGTTCCTAATAACTTTTGAGAAATGAACATAACTCTATACTCTTGGCTTAACTTGAAACTTGAGCCTTAAAATGAAGTTAAAACGTTTAATAAAGACTCTTGAAAAACTTTAAAGACTTGCTTTGACTTGCTTCTTAACTTCTAAACTTGACTTCTAACTTCACTTGACTTTGATCCTAACTTTCCTCGAATTGGAGTACAGATTCGAGGGTAATGATCTCATGTTTATGGATGAATTCATGATGTTTAGATATACCTTAGAGTGTTGAAAATAACTATAAAACATAGGTACATTACCAAGGAACATGTATGAAAAAGTAGGGAATGAAAAGGAAAACTTGGCGTCCTTGGCGCTCTGAGAGGCGCGGAGCTCCATCGCTCAAGCTTAAGAGGGTCCTGCTGGGCGCTCTACTAGGCGCGCCGTCCCAAGGGCTGGACTTCAGAGTCCCTTTTGGGGGGCGCTGGCAGGCGCGACGCGCCACCCCACTTCCTCAGAAAACTCGAGTTTTCTCCTTCATTTTTCCAACTTTAAACCTCTTTAACTTCAATGGTTCCAACCCCAAACACTTAGAATCATAAACCCCTCAACATACAATAGATTTCAACTCACAAACACAATCGGAAACATGTCCCAAATCAACAAGAAACTTCAACAACAAAACCACAACCACAAACTTCAACAACACAATCAATCTTTTCTCGGAATTAAAACGAGTTTGGCATGTGGGGGAATGAACCAACCCAACACTAGGATCTAACATACCTTAATAGGGATCACCCCCGACGAAACCACGACGATCTTGACGAATCCTTGCTTCTTCTTCTCTTTCTCCTCTTCTTTCTCTCTTCTCTCAAAAAGCCCTAACTCTCACTTTTAAAAGGGAAAAACTGATTTAAAAATCAGTATAACACCTCAATATGACCAAAATAAATGGCTAGGGAAAAGACCAAAATACCCTTACAATTTCGGGCTAACTGCCCTGCCAACAACCCAACTTCCAAAGGGCATAACTCACTCATACGAAGTCGGAATCGAGTAAACTCGGTGGAGTTGGAAAGATCATTCCAAGGGATTTCCAAACATAACTAGAGATACACCTAACTCACCCTGATCTAGGAGTTATGACTGTTCAAAGTTGACCAAAAACTTATTTTTTTCCCATACTTGGCCAAATTTCCAGATTTTGAATTTTTCCAAAAATGACTATTTCCAATTTCAAGCTTCTTCATAGTTATTTCAAATTTCATGACGTTACAGATGTAATAAATCAAAAGGAATATGCTAGCATAATCGAAAGTTTGAGGTATGTGACTGATTGCACTAGGCCTGATACTGCATATGCAGTAGGAGTACTTGGCAGGTTTACAAGTAAGCCAGGTAATAAACATTGGCATGCTGTAACAAGAGTTATGAGATATTTAATTGGAACGAAAAATTGTGGTTTGTTCTATAAAAAATATCCTGCTATACTTGAAGGCTTTTGTGATGCAGATTGGAACACTTTATCAGGTGATTCCTGTTCTACCACTAGTTATGTCTTTACTTTAGGTGGTGGTGCTGTTTGTTGGAGATCAAAAAAGCAAACTATTATTGCTAACTCTACCATGGAGGCTGAACTAATTGTTTTAGCTTCAGCTAGTGAGGAAGCGAATTGGTTAAGAGATTTGTTATTTCAAATACCTTATTTTGAAAAACCAATTTCTCTTATTTTAATTCATTGTGATAGCACCGCTACGATTGGTAGAGTTCAAAACTGTTACTACAACGGTAAATCCAGACCTATAAGGAGGAAACACAGTAATGTAAGATCGTATTTGACAAATGGTACCATTAATGTTGATTATGTCAAATCTTGTGATAATCTTGCAGATCCTCTTACAAAGGCCTTAACAAGAGAAAAGGTCTGGAGCACATCGAGGGGGATGGGATTGAAGCCTACAAATCCTTGAGTCATATATAAGGAAACCCAACCTGGGGACTGGAGATCCTATAACCAGGTTCAAAGGAAAAAACTAATCATATGATGATTTGTTGTGAAAAAATGCACTATCTTTTTATTTCCCTCTCTATGATGTGAATGCATTGATTCCTGTAGTTTGTGAAGGTTGAGTTGATAAAACTTTTAATGAATATTTGTAGCCCGTATGGGTGGAGTGTTAAGCTTACAAGAGCACTCTCGACAATTTCACCTACGTGATGTGTGGAAGTAGGTTGCTTTCTATGAGAATTGGGCTTATTCTCAAAAGCACTCATGAAACCGGGATAGCACATGGCCATAACGTGCTGGCTTTAAAGCTCATGTCGATACCTTGATTATTATGTGTGAGCGGTGATATTTTATTTCCCTTAAGCAGCCATAGTTCAAGTCTGAGACCACTACGACTCTGGAGTAAAAGTTATTGTTTCACTAAGTGGGGGTTCAATGCAGAGCACACCTTTATTATGCATAGTAGTCTTCCTTCCTTCAGATGATAGACTCTCTTATCTAATATTATAATGAGTGGGGGATTGTTGGTTTTGGAGCATTTTAATATTAAACAATTATAGTTAAGATGCACATTCCATTTCCAGAACGTTAGTCTCTTTTGCATTATCCTTGGAACAATGTATTAGGAGGCTTAATTACATTGATTGTGCCATTTCTAACATTTTCATTTGGTGCACATTATTGTGCCATTGTGCAACTCTACATTCTGCCCGTTAGTGGCATTGGATGCACTTACTTTATTTCACACTTTATTCCCCATTATTCTTTGTAACCTATGTAACTCCTAAGACCATTATCTTCACTATTTACTACCCCATTATCTTCCTATTCATTGCTAGGAAGACTTCTTGTAGTATAAATAGTGGTGGTTTTCATTTGGTTTGTGACACACAACACACAAGAAAATACAAAGTGCATAAGGTTTGTCAAAAAGAGAGTTCTTATTAGTTGAAGAGAGGTGTTTCTTTTGTGGAGCTTTGGACTCAACTCTTGTCCAGAGTTGTTGAGTTGTACTTTGTGAAGGTTGTTGTATCCTGGAGGGGACAAGTCAAGAAGGACTACTGCTGGACCGGTGAAAAACATTTGCTGCAGTGGGCTTGAATCTCCTTAAAGAGAGCGAAATATCTGTGCCTCAGCCTGAAGAGATTTATTTCTTCATTTTTATTTTCAATTGTAATCTTGTATTTTTGTTATCTTGTAAGTTTTTCACTAACAGTTTCCGTAAAGGTCTTGAAGATTTGGGTTTGTGTGGGCATATGGGAGATTGATGCTCCTAATTTGGTGTCATTTGAGTACATGGGAAATCAAATTCCTGAACTTAAAATTGCAATAGAGTCAAGACAATTGGAGCACTCAAAAGTCATTCATTGATCGTTTGATGCATATGAAGAATTCGATTCAGTCTACTTCTCATGGAAGCTACCCTTGGTATAGTCAATTAAAAGCCTACAAATGTGATTGGAAGAATGAGAATTGGCATGATAGAGGTTCTATTTTATTTGATTGGTAATTAATGAGGTTCTATTACTTCAAGTTAGTTTTCCCATCAGTTCAAGTGGATTTGTTGTTTCTTGTCAAAGTTCTTAGATAATTTAGTAATGTACATCTCTAAGGCTTGGTTTATGGGTGTTCTTTTGTACTTTAAAATCACGTCCTGTCATATAATTGTAAAAGTTGGATGAGTATGAAATTGACTATCAATTAACTCATTTTTGGATTCGTTTGAACTTACTGTTCTGTTTCAATTGACTAGTGATATCTGATATACTTAATTCAGTCACAACCATTTAGTATAAGCACACTCAACATGTTGTTTCATACAGGTACATTGTTTTCTTTAATTTCTTCTAAGTACGTGGCATGAAAAAGTTTGTGTCTGTTAACCATTCGGCAGGATGTTCATATTTATATATGTAATCAGGTAGGTACCTCACTGTCAAAATTATGTATAATAGCATCCCTTTAGAAGACCTGTATTACACCAGTCTTCGTATCATAGTGAGAAACTTGAGCCAACGTTGGCTTACTTTAGAAAAATTCCATAACACTAGGCAAAAGCTTCTTGCCTAAATCGTCCATTTTTGCTTCATTTGTCATGTAATTCTATAGTTGATTTTCCATCTTCTTGACGTTTTCCTCTGTAACTACTTTGGACCTTGATTCTGTAATCGTCATTGTCAACATGTGGCTCAGTTGACTACCTAAACTTTCACTTTGTTGGTGAAGAGGGTTCCACTTTGTAATCCCTTTCCCATTGTCCCTTACCTTGCCCACCAATTAAATAGATAGAAAAAGGGTCCAATTTACCCCTCTAACCTCATAGCCCTTCATCATAGTTGTGACTTGTGAATGGGAAGACTAAAGATGGTAAAACATAAATGTGAAGATTGTTCTTGTATTTTAGTACTATATGTTCTTGTTAGTTGGGTGGGTCTGGTAGAATGTTTGATTAAAGAGTAAATTTTAAATTGTGTTAAGAATATATCCACGTACTCATCACATAGGATAAGAAAAGTGGGACATGAGACTTACAATATATGCCTAAAATTGGATGCCAACCATAAATATATCAAAAAAGTTATGACGAGGATAAATATAATCTATTTCTGAGGTAGAGGGCAAATATGACCCTTTTCTGTAAAAAAAACATAACCAAGAGAAATATTTGTAATATTGTGTTTAGGGTTTTCTAAACCAATAAGAAACACTCAATTTTTTATTTTTTTGCAAAACACTACTCTCATTCGACAACAACTCTTAATACGTATGCAAATGTGAAAAGGTGGAGACTACAATTTCTTAAAAAGAAGATGAAAAACTTAAGACAAGAAATATTTTGAAATCACATTTGACATTTAAATTATGAGTTATGACATATCAAACAAAATAAACTTTTATCAAATTATATACTTGATATATTATAGGAATTGTATAATTGAAGTTATTGGTTTGAGCTTGTATATTTCTCTTCAATTTTTGTGCAATTTATCACACACTAATTATAATATTTTCAAAGTTCTTGTACTAGTTAAGCATGAGATACATGGGCAACATACATGTTCAAGTATATATATATATATATATATCGTTATAACAACTCCACACAATTTAGCATGGAACAAACGTACAACGCACGTGCCCAGAACTAATGCTTATAAAAAGAGACTGTGAAATAAGGATATTCAGTAACGAAACAACGAATTAATAATGAAATTCCTAGTTTAAAGGATAGGACGGAGAAATAAGGAAAAAGAAATATATTTTCCTCCTATTTTTACTCATCTTAAGTATACATTTAACCATTTATTTAGGGGAGATTAACAAATACACTTAAATTTAGCGACAACCAGTAAGTATCGATACATATAAAAATAGGATTCCTATAAATTATATTAGGGTTGTGATCCTTCACCATACAACCATGGCTGACATATTGCCGGAATGTCTCGTTCAAAAAATACTCAGTTTTCTTCCTAGCTATAATCAAGCATCCAAGATGAGTATTCTCTCCAAAACATGGCTGCAAGCGTGGTCGACTCTTCCCAACTTGAAAATCTTTTTATTTTGTTGGGAAAGCCGTACAAAGATAGTGGACACAATCATGGAGAGATATGGGAAGGGGAAAATTCCTATACAAAAGTTTGAATTATCAGAGATTTTTGCTGATTCTCTCCAACTTTTCCCTATGGTTGATAAGTGGCTTCTGATTGCACTTGAGAATGGTGTAAAAGAACTTGTACTCCACTTTAAATCATACCCGGCGCCTATTTTAACAATCTTGGCAGCCAAATCTTTAAGAGAATTGGTTCTGCACGATTGTACTCTTATGCCTGTTTCATTAGCTAGTGGAGTTGTGAATTGCAGTTCATTAAGAAAGATTTCTCTATCTAATGTAACATTAGACGAAAACATGCTTCAGACTCTACTTAATAGCTGTCCCTTGATTGTCTCTTTCATCGTTGAGAATTGTTCGGGAATGAATGTTCTAAAGATCAAATCGGCTTCACTGAAGGTCTTGAAGATTATACAATATTGCAAGATATGTAACATTGATGCTCCAAATTTGGTATCCCTTGACTATAAAGGGTATGAAATTCCTGAACTTAACATTGCAAGAGAGTCAAAAATCATTCTTCATTGTCTCCTCAGTTTAAATACGGCATGGTTTTGTAAGTTGAGGAAGTTTCTATCAAATTCATCCTCTTGGTCTGAAGTTAGCCTTTGTATATTAAAATGCGATGAGATCAACATGACAGATGTGCAAATGGACCACATAGGTTCTAGTGGAGGGGTGGACGTTTTAAATCTCAATATGCTACTGATGGATGAAATTATAGAGTGCCCAACTTTTGTGGATGCTTTGCTATGGAGTTGTCATCCTGGGAGACTCAACTTAATCTCAATTGATATTGAAACAGTTACACGTTTAATTGATCGTTTAATGTATATGAAAAATTTGAGTCATTCTACTTCTCATGCAAGCACACCTTGGAATAGTCAATTAAAAGATGTAAAAGCTTTTGATAGAAAAAACCAGTTGCTGCAACTCGGAAGTGAGGAGCTTGCAAAAAGGATTATGGAAACTTATTTTATATTAGATTGGTGATGCAGTTAATTCATTTGTCAGGATGTATTTTGTTTGTTTTCCACATCTACCTTTAAATTCTTTCACTTCCGTACACATGACATGAGTCTTTCTTTTTCTTTAAAATTTTAAAAGTTGCATAAGCATGAAGTTGACAACCTAATAAGTTGTTATTTTTGCGAGTAGAGTGTGGTGAAGAATGTTGTAAATTTGTCGGAATACAATTCAACGTTGTTACAGTAGTACAGAGCTCGAGCATGATATATTTCTCTGTTTTCCTTCTTTTGAGATGCTCATAGGGACTTTGAGGGCGTTTTCATTTCTTTATTATATATAACAGCACAACTTATTAGAGTATATATACCAGTTTTTGTATCAGAAAGAGGTACTTACTTTGTACTTACCTTTCAATATCATAGGGTGTCTTAGAAAAAGCAATCCCCTTCCCTACACGTGTATTAACTTCATACTTGCCGCTGCTGGAGTATACGTAGGTAATGCTAATTAATACTAGGTTTCTTAAAGTTCGGCATTCTGATATTCCTTTCAAAATATCATTCTTAATAGATCCACTACAGTCTACAGATGATAAAGTTGCAGGACTTGGTATCCCCACATGTTATAGTTGTAATTATAGTCCTAATAATGCGTCTTGCCTAGAGTGTGTAGACATGTGGTGGAGATTCGATGGGGAGAATTATTATGGCTTTCACATTAAAACTGGAGAGGGATCAAGCAACTGGGCATTTACACTGAAGTTTGTATAGACAC